>NW_026436073.1:0-341 GCF_001194135.2 Octopus bimaculoides
ATATATATATATATATATATATATATCACAAATCAGTCTAAGCAATTAACCAACTTTCCCTTGTGGATATTTTCATAAGGTGCGCGCTGTATCACCTTCTGCCGAAGTGACTCCTATTGCATAAGAATTAGTCCAAAAATATAAGCATACAAACTTGAGGATATTTCTATAGAAAATATGGATTGTAAATTACAAATGGTGTGAATTGCCATGCATAATTAACGAGTATTTCTAGCCCCAGACTATCATTATTTGTATTTGATTCTGCATCATTGATTTTAAACTCAGATTATGTCCAGGCTGTACATCTCCATACAGCAAGAATGCAAATATGTAAAGAA
>NW_026436074.1:0-595 GCF_001194135.2 Octopus bimaculoides
TAATGTAAATAATGTACATAATTCCTCATCTCTTAAATATAGAACCATTATTATAATTATTATTATTATTGAATGAGAGAGCAGTGCATGCCATCAAAGTGACACTCGGATAAAATATACGAAGAACATTATACCCATCAGGACTACCCGTCTGATAAGTAGTACCAGTAGTAGTAGTAGTAGTAGTAGTAGTAGTAGTAGTAGTAGTAGTAGTAGTAGTAGTAGTAGCAGCTGTTGTTGTTATCGTTTTATTATGTGATTTTTTTCTTCAGAGAAAATAGTTTTGAATGCTTTTATGAAGGTGGCATTACCGATATGTATTGCTTTTTGTTTTGTAAAAGAAAATGACAAAGAATAATCCACGCATTCACTTGCTCCATGCCCTGTGATATACATAGAGGCAAGGAAGGAAACAATTTACAAATAAATCATTACAAAGAACCCTCTACTGCCAACAACGCTCCAATCATTTGAAATAATAAATACACTCTATCTTCCCTATATAATTTCTCTTTATCTTTGTTCACTAATACTTCAAAACCACACCCACACCCACAACCACACTCATATACATGTGTGTGTGTGTGTGTGTGTG
>NW_026436075.1:0-226 GCF_001194135.2 Octopus bimaculoides
AACCGATACTGGTGTGTTTACATCCCCGTAACTTAGCGGTTCGGCAAAAACAGACCAATAAAATAAGTACTAGGCTTGCAAAGAATAAGTCCTAGGGTCAATTTACTCGACTAAAGGCGGTACTCCAGCATGGCCGCAGTCAATTGACTGAAACAAGTAAAAGAGTAACTCTTAGGTATACCTGTGTGTATATTGTAAGTAATTGTTTAATTGATATTACCTGGCC
>NW_026436076.1:0-459 GCF_001194135.2 Octopus bimaculoides
TATATACCAAAGTAAGCACATAAAGGTGGGAGAAAAATAGTACTCAAATACCAAAGGTAGAGTAATATGCTTTTGTAAGCATATAAAATAAATGCCAGCCTCCAGATGATTTATATACATATCATTATTGTCATCGTTGTCATTATCAGCATCATTCCCACCATTGCCAATATTATCATCATCATATCGTCATTGTTGTCGTCACTGTTGTTGCCGTCATCATTATCACTGACGCCATTGTAATTGTCATCGTCATCACTCTCACCAACATTATCATCATCGCTCTCTCTCCATCACCACTATCATCATCACCATATCATCATTGCTGTCATCACCATCTTTGACATCATCATTGTCGTCATTGCTGACACCGTCATCACCGTCATTATCATCATCACCATCACTTTCACCAATATCATCATTACCATATTACATTTGTCACCACCATCATCATCATCA
>NW_026436077.1:0-247 GCF_001194135.2 Octopus bimaculoides
CACCATCACCATCATC
The DNA here is from genome assembly GCF_001194135.2 of Octopus bimaculoides. Classification (NCBI taxonomy): domain Eukaryota; kingdom Metazoa; phylum Mollusca; class Cephalopoda; order Octopoda; family Octopodidae; genus Octopus; species Octopus bimaculoides. The sequence continues at coordinate 17 of NW_026436077.1, forward strand.
GCCATCATCATCGTCGTCGTCACCATCATCATCATAACTACCACCATCATCACCACCACCAACAACAACAACATCAGCTTCACTACAACCACCACCATCAGCATCACTACGACTACCGCCATAAACATCATCATTATTATCCTCCTCCTCCTCCTCATCATGGTCATCATCACCATCGCCGTCACCATCACCATCATCATCATCGTCAACGACAGCAACAACAAATGGTAT
>NW_026436078.1:0-434 GCF_001194135.2 Octopus bimaculoides
GGAGAAGGAGAAGGAGGTGGGGAGAGAGAGAGTAGGTTACACTTGATAACATTGACCAGCCATTTATTTTATCGACCCTATTCTATTGACAGAAAAATTGATCTCGGCAGCATGGACACTCAAAATGTAAAATGCCGGAATAAATACTGCAAGGCATTTTGTCCGAGGCTGATAGAATTATTTAAATCTACATCCTAGAATGGTGCTTATTTTATGGACTGTGCGCCGATAACAGGCAAAGTTGCCCTTGGCATGATTTGAACTCATAGCTTAAAGAAAACCCAAACATATTGCCACAAGGCATTTTCTGCGATCCACTTACGATATTGCCTGTTTATTTACCTACCCACCTACCTACGTACCTACATACATACATACATACATACATACATATATGCATACAAGAATATATGTGTGTATATCTACATATGTAT
>NW_026436079.1:0-683 GCF_001194135.2 Octopus bimaculoides
GGAAACCACGACTTAGGAGTTCTCGCTAACCACTATTCAAATGCTTCTAGAATGTCCAAATAGTTGTGAGTAACTGTGTATGAACCTCTCAAAATCCTGTTGTCACTGTTTGTTTGTTTGTTTGTTTGTTTGTTTGTTTTTTCATAGCTCGTCTCTTAAATGGAACTGCAGTCCTGGGTCAAGTATAGGCCGCAGTTGAAATCCTGGCATCCGGAATGTTGTGAGATGCTCATAGACACCTGCTAGTCTGGTAACGCAGCTGGTGAAATTTCCACGTTATCATCATTCTACAAAGAACTAATAGTGAGAAAAAGCGACAACTTTCTCAAAGAAACTCTCAGAGTCAATAAGAATCAATTGGCTGGTCTGATCAAGATGACCTTCCATTCGGAGACTAGGGATGCCTTTCAGAAATCTTGCAAAGAAATGCATTCCGACGGGATCGTGTAAGATGCGCAAATGAGAGACGAAACCTTTCTGCTTGTACTCGTTCTGTGTTCTGCTATTGCTGAGAAATTAATTTTTGTGCATGTGCTATTATTACACGTAGGACGGATGCGGCCATCGGGCGAATCTATCATGAAAACCGACCGTTGTTTCTTTTTGATAGGAAAGAGCAGAAAGATTTCTTCTGTCTGGTGGCTATAATGAGAGAGATGTTGAGTGGTAACACGAGTGAAAGT
>NW_026436080.1:0-236 GCF_001194135.2 Octopus bimaculoides
CTCATTTCGAGCATTGAATGACAATATGAGTCTTCGAAGACAGTTGCTCCGACAAATACCAAAATAAGATTTGGGATTTATGGAGGGTCAAAGTTGGGAACAAAAACACAACAGTGGAGACATACAAGGAAACCAAGCAAAAACAAACATGGAGGGTCGTTGGATTTGAACAAGGGTAAAATAGCAAATGCTGGAGAAATATTTTCATTGACAAGAGAAAAGATAGAAGAGAGAGA
>NW_026436081.1:0-574 GCF_001194135.2 Octopus bimaculoides
TAGATAGATAGATAGATAGATAGAAAGATGTGTTCTCCAGTCTCAAGTTAAGCTATTCATAGTTAAAATCTCGCTTATAACGTCATATGAAAACAAAAACAAACGGATCTTGGAACAACACAACTAACATATATGCGTATATGCATATAAGAACACGTTATATATCACCAGCACGACTGCACCACTTAAACGCACGTATTCATACAAAAAGACGAAAACAAATTTCTACAAGAATATTTCAAGAACTGCTTGATCGATACTGGGGACTTTTATTTAAAGACGACTGTACTTATTTCGCGTCTTCATAGCATATTGTATGGAGTTTTTCTTTTCTCTTTGTACATATGCTGAAAACTAAAAACTAAAAACATTTGAACAAAATAAAAGTTAACGTGCAATCCAGTATCATAGAAGCGTTGGATTTCAAAGAAGGAAAAAAAAAAACCAGAAAACAAAGTTGAAGGACCTTTTCGAGAATTCAAGAAAATCTGACTTCTATCCGTCTATCCATATACATATATACATGCATATGTGTGCGTATGTTTATGTTAGTGTGTGTGCATGTGCGTGTCTG
>NW_026436082.1:0-417 GCF_001194135.2 Octopus bimaculoides
GTTGAAATGAAATTTCAGTAAATTTCGATATCTTTGTGCAGCTGAGGATTTCTCTGCATTTTACATTTAAATTAATGTTCACATTGCTTAAATAAATGGAGTCGCATGAAACGATCGTACTGCATAAACTTTGGATATTCTTCTGCTTATTTTGATTTTAATCACCTTATTTGGGAATTGTATGGATAATACCATATTTAAGTCTGGTACCTAAACTTAAGCACCATATTCAACTTGAATATATATATATATATATATATATGATTAGTTACAGAATAAAAGCATTACATTTTACATTTGGGTCAACGACTCAACATACAACAGCCCCTTCAATAAACGATCATATATAAAGAAATACATCAAAGTCCATAAATACATAAGAAAATATGTATAAAAAAAAATACAACGTAAAAAACA
>NW_026436083.1:0-296 GCF_001194135.2 Octopus bimaculoides
TTATATATATATATATATATATATATATAACGAAGGAAAAACGATTTCTTCAAAGGGGTGTAGAACATCCAATTCACTGGGACGGCAGTTGAATACCACAGAAGCAGGGGTATAAATACAAATTAGAAATAATAAATTAAATACCAAAATAGAATTGACAATCTAACAATTTAGTTACCTTATAATATAATATAATTTACTATAAAATGTAATATAAGATAAGGTGGTAAGTAGCTTTCTTACCAGCCACATGGTTCCGGGTTCAGTGCCACTGTGTGGCATCTTGGGCAAGTGTC
>NW_026436084.1:0-395 GCF_001194135.2 Octopus bimaculoides
ATATATGAAAGCGAGAGAGTGATGCATGAGTGCGTCTGTGTTTGTATGCATATTAGTTATATATGTGTTATAATTGTAAATACGTATACGTATACTTATTATATTTATACATACATGTAGATGTGGCTGTGTGTACGTAGACACACGCGCGCACGCACCTACACACACAAACAAACAGTTTTTAGTGCACATATTAAACGTCATCTAACCTTTGACAAAACTTGCACGAATAGCATTAAAAACCCCTTCATGGGGAATTAACATCCTTTGAAACAGATATATAATTAACCGTATTTTGTGGCATAAATATCTTAATATTTCTGTGTCTGGGTGGTGGAGTGAAGCGGGGGAGAAAGAAAGAAAGAAAGAAAGAAAGAAAGAAAGAAAGAAAGAAA
>NW_026436085.1:0-125 GCF_001194135.2 Octopus bimaculoides
TCGACTTTGACGGAATTTGAACTCAAAATAGCATCTCAAAACGAGAACTGTTCCTGTTATGGTGGGTGCCCTAGTTATGTTAAAAAAGGGGATGTCAGAAACATGTAGATAATATCGCAGGAGAA
>NW_026436085.1:137-310 GCF_001194135.2 Octopus bimaculoides
GAAATCCAAAAGATTGTGCTGACAAGTACCGGCCGCAACTTTACAAAAACTCAATCAGTTTAAGTTCAATTATTTATCGTCTGCTTGCTTAAAACCTCATATTTGTTCATAAAGTTTGATTTAGCGTAAAGTTTGGATTCGCCAGAAACACAGTTGCAACTGCCCAAAAACGA
>NW_026436086.1:0-340 GCF_001194135.2 Octopus bimaculoides
AAATGTATACAAACATATTTACAAAGACACACGTGTGTATGCGCACGCGTCGGGGTTTGTAAGAGACAGAGTGTGAGTGAGTCAAGGGCTGTGTTGTCATATGCATACATCCAAAGATGTATGTATATTTATGCAAGTACGTATACATGACAACAAACCTCTCTCTCTCACTCACACTCTGTCTCTTACAAACACACACATGCATAAATATATACAAACATATTTACAAAGACACACGTGTGTATGCGCGCGCGCGGGGGGGCTCCACAATCGCCATTTATTTCAATTAGTCTTCTGAGGATATTCACATAAATCATTTTTTTCATTTAATCATCATCAT
>NW_026436087.1:0-329 GCF_001194135.2 Octopus bimaculoides
ACGTATCCACATCAAGAATCTTGCACACGAAATACACATACGAAAAATGTCTTATAAGTATTTAATTTGTAATCCAGTAATGTGTGCAATTCTTCTCTATTAAATTTTTGCCGCATACTTAATTGAATATGAGCTAATAATAACTCATATTGCTATGACTGTGTTTAAACAAAATTGAAATAATTTTACATTTAGTTGAATTTACCTGTAATTAGAGTTGCTTTGAGACAAAAATCTAGGATGTATAAATCACAGTATGTGTGTGTATAATGACTAACACATACATTTCCACAATTCTCAACAGATTTTCACCAAACTTTACACACACA
>NW_026436088.1:0-616 GCF_001194135.2 Octopus bimaculoides
ATATATATATATATATATATATATATACACACACACACACACACAGGATGATACACATATGCATACAAAAATTATACAAGTGTGTCTGGTTGTAAGTGCATGTTTATATGAAGAGAAAATAAACCATATGAATTGAAAGATCTTTTAATTAAATGTTTGTCAGTTTGCATACATTCATATCAAAAGCATTACATATATCCACTTACGCATACAATGAACACACATATACATATTACATAGATGCTTACATACAAGCACACACACACTTACTTACGTGCATTCACATATATATAAACATATATGATGAACTCTCCTGTTGTAGACAACTGAAGAGAGCTATGCAATTTCTTGCTGAACAACCTGACTGGAAGATTTATTTACAGGGATCAAATGTTTGTGCAGTACATCAGCTTGCTCTCTCCATCAAATCAACATTGCCTGTGCAGGTGTACAGTGAGCCACATGTCAGATGCTGAAGTGAATGTAAAACAATGTGAAATGAAGTGTTTACATCAAACACCCAATGCACTGCTTGGTCCAGGAATCAAAACAATGACCTTGCAATTATGAGTGTAAACTCCAACCATTAGGTATGTGCACAGACACACACACACAC
>NW_026436089.1:0-220 GCF_001194135.2 Octopus bimaculoides
GAGAGAGAGCTGAGAGGAGAAAGAGCTGATTAAATTAAGCTAAATATACAAAAGGACTGTAATTGTTAAGAATGGTTAAGATGATGGTGATGATGCTGGTGTTGTTGATGATAACGATGATCTTACTGGTGGTGGTGGTGATGGCAAGGAAGTTATGATAGTGTTGAATATGGTACTGATAGAAATACAGATAGTGATGATGATGGTGATGATGACGATG
>NW_026436090.1:0-445 GCF_001194135.2 Octopus bimaculoides
CCGCGAGTCCGCTGCCCTAACCACTGGGCCATTGCACCTCCACTCACATTCGTATATATTTTACAATATATACCAACGGTTGTCTGCTTCAAACGCTCGAATGACATGCTCACTTTTCAGATTTTGTCGAAAGGTGAAGTACAAAAAGAAAAAAATTTGTTTTAGTAAAGAATGGCAAATTTTGCGTATAAGAGAGCCTTTTAATAGTAACTTATATGGGAAGAAGGTACATTGCCTTAATTTCGGTATACAGTGGTCAGGATCAGTACACCCTTTAGCCATTTCAATGGCATCACTAGTTTGTGAAAATAGACATCAAATATATTAATGATATATATGTAAAAGAAAGCATATTATTAAAATATAAAGCAATATAATACATTGATATTACAAAATTTCATATATAGGCGCAGGAGTGGCTGTGTGGTAAGTAGCTTGCTTACCA
>NW_026436091.1:0-106 GCF_001194135.2 Octopus bimaculoides
ATTACGTACGTACGTACCAACGAACGAACGATCGAACGAAAGAACGAACGAACGAACGAAAGAACGAAAGAACTAACGTAGGTACGTACATACGTACGTACGAACG
>NW_026436091.1:280-419 GCF_001194135.2 Octopus bimaculoides
AAGTACGTACGAACGAATGAACAAACGAACGTACATACGTACGTACCTACTAACGAACGAACGAAAGAGTGAACAAACGAATGAACAAGCGTACGTACGAACGAATGAACGAACGAAAGTGCGTACGTAAGTACGAACG
>NW_026436092.1:0-205 GCF_001194135.2 Octopus bimaculoides
GTACTAGGCTTACAAAGAATGAGTTCTGGGGTCGATTTGTTCGACTAAAAAGGCGGTGCTCCAGCATGGGCGGAGTCAAATGACTGAAACAAGTAAAAGAATACATACAAACTTACACATATACAAATATATATATATACATCAATATACATTTGCAAACATATATATGTAATATATTGTATAAATATATATATATATATGTATA
>NW_026436093.1:0-502 GCF_001194135.2 Octopus bimaculoides
TATATATATATATATATATATATATATATATCATAATTCCAGTGTGTATATATGGCTAAGTAAAAGATTAGATCGAGAGATTTATAGCTGTTTGGACATAAAAATGACATTAAAGATAAGACTCAAAAGGCAGAACAAAGAGAAAAAAAAAACTCTCACAAAACTACCATTTCATGACTTTTCCTCTGATATCAAAAGAAACCAACTGTCCTTGGCAAATGGCCAAGAGTGTTCAAGTTCTGTTAGAGAACTTCCTATTTCCTGAATCTAACCAATTCTGAGATGTCACAGATATGCTACGCTCCATCCCAATAAGCATCATTTTGGCTTTTGCTTCGTTAACCTTTAGGTCTTTGGAATTTAGACCCTATTTCCATGTACGGAACTTGTTCCTAAATCCCATTTTAGATTCTGGTGAATAGATTCCTTTATATGTTGCTGACTGGAATCTACTGAGATTCCAGTCAAAACCAGAAAACCTTCAAGAACAATCAGTCTTTGT
>NW_026436094.1:0-394 GCF_001194135.2 Octopus bimaculoides
ATCCAACTGGAGAGAAGCAGAAAAACCACCCACAGTTGAGAAAAGTCACTAATGACCTCTGTTTCATAGAGAGTGAAGGGCTTATGTAGCCATTAGGTCTGCCATTAAGTACAGATGGAAAGAATTTAGTTGAATTGAGAATTATACATAAAAGAATAAGAAAGGAATGAAAGAATAGCAAGAGGGGAATATGTAGTAACTTGTATCTCTGTAAAAATGTGAAACAACACAAGATTAAATTTTATTTGCAAGGAATGTGGAAAGGAAAAACATGTAGAATTTCAAAAATGAAGTAAATGTCATCAAGTAATATGTAGCTATAATACAAGTTTCATATATCGGATGAGTAAGAGAATTAACCACACACCCTCAGTGTGTGTGTGTGTGTGTGTGT
>NW_026436095.1:0-263 GCF_001194135.2 Octopus bimaculoides
CATATAGTTCGTTCTTCTATTGTTAACCATAATTCACAGGACATCGTGGTGTTGAGGGCAGGTAGGGATTACCCATAGGACACGTAATGCCACACATCTGCAACATTGCTTTGCTTTGTAGACATCACTACCAATCAGAATGCCTGGCAACAGGCAGCTTCAATGAAAGCATCACCCGACAAGGTCCGCTGCCCCATCATCACTTGATGCCAATCGTGCCTGGCTGAGAGAAGTCTCCTATGGAAACAGGGCCTGGACCAGCG
>NW_026436096.1:0-640 GCF_001194135.2 Octopus bimaculoides
ATACCACGGAAATCCAAGTGCTGCAATACTGATGCAAGAAGTGTATGGACCGCAGAGGAGACTATGCCAAAAAATAAAACACATTTGGTCAAGTTCATTCATTGCATCGTAGTCAGCCTATGAACTTTTCAGCCCATCCTCATATATATGTATACATATATATACACAGATATTAATAAATATATGTCTTGAATGTGATACATCACAAAAACTGGTTGACAGAAAGAGAACTAAATATATTCCCAAACCATACTACACTTCTAGAATAGATTCCATTTCTTCTCAACAAATATCTCTTTGTACTCAAGTGTGTTTCTATATGCAACCTTTGTTTATATATATATATATATATATATATTACTTTCTTCTATTTAGTCTAATTAAGAAGTGCTCTAGACTTAGACATACAGTTTTGAGTTTTATGGATGGACAGACAGGACACAATTGCTCTAACTTCATGTATGGGTGAACTAGGTAACAAAACAGGTCACAGTGCTAAAATAGAACAATGCCCTGAGAATTATATATGATATGTATGTACAAAACCTGAGAAATCTTTTCAAAATTGATGAGTTGAATGCTGTAAACGTCATATTTCTATGCACCACTAACTTCACGATGATTTCAGGCCAATAAAAGG
>NW_026436097.1:0-469 GCF_001194135.2 Octopus bimaculoides
TAGATATATATATATATATAAATTATGACTTAGAGGTTATGCAGCCATCTAAGGGATAAATATTGGTGTATTACCTAACTATGTATAGGCCATGCTATAAGGTTAACAGTAGCTGGTAATTTAAAAGGTAAACTGTGGTTTAATATATTCAGATAAGACAAGAAACAGAGCAACATTTAACAATTAGAAGTTGATCATTAGTATTAAGGAGTCATAGTTTAATTTTAGTTAAAATAAATTTACAGTTGTTTTAGTATACCTAAAGATGTAGAGCTAAAAGAAGTGATTACTAAACAGACTTCATCCACCATTTATGATGGAAAGCCTTATTCTACACCTCTGATAAAGTCTAAATCATTCTGACAATGTTTGTTACATGGAACGAGATAAATGCAACTTTACCTCAAAAATAACAAACTGCTGTAAATGTTATTTTAACTATAATTAAACTATGACCATTTAATACCAA
>NW_026436098.1:0-300 GCF_001194135.2 Octopus bimaculoides
TATATATATACATATATATACGCACATATATATTCACACTAGCATATATATACATATACATGTATATACATTTATATACGCATATATATATATATCTATCTATACATATACATATATATATATACATATACGTACATACATGTACATATATATATACATATACATACATACATATATATATATATGCATATACATACATATATATATATATATATATATATATATACATATACATACATACACGCCTATGTATACATATATATACATGTACATAGGTACATACATAAATATATATACATC
>NW_026436099.1:0-443 GCF_001194135.2 Octopus bimaculoides
CTGTCTGTCTCTCTGTTTTTCTGTCTCACTCCATCTTTATCTTTCTTTCTCTGTCTTTTCTATCGTTACTATCATTGATCTGTGGTTCTCGAAGTTGCCTAATCTCTTAAGCTGAAGTATGAGGCACTCGCGAGCCACTCAACTCACCCTGCTACGCCATTATTAATGAGACGGGACCATTTCTTCCACACTGTCCACTAGTCCAAATAGGTTATTACCAAAATATCGACCCCCGGGAAACTTCCGCTTGTTCATGTCTTACAAGATTAGATGGTCAGGAATGGAGCGCTATTTATCATAAGTCAGATCGAAAGGAACTAACCATAGAAAAAGGAACAATAGCAATAATAGCAGCAGTAGCAGTAGTAGTAGTAGTAGTAGTAGTAGTAGTATTAGCAGCAACGACACCAACAGCATCAACAATGGCTATGTCAACAACAACT
>NW_026436100.1:0-4258 GCF_001194135.2 Octopus bimaculoides
AGGCAACTTTCATCAATAAATATCTTCCACAACTAAATATGAACACATAATATAGAACACTACTAACCTTTTCAATTAATACCACTAACCCCCATACATCCCATACACCATTCACATTACACATCTATATCTACCCTAATTGCACCAAATCCAGAACTACTTACCTCCCTTACACATATTCTTTTAACTCAGGGACTAGTAGGCCTGACACCGTTCAGTAATCGGTGTGCATTCAAAGCCATGATTAGTAACATTATGAAACCCCTATGCTTTTGAATCTCTATAACCATTCACAATAATGAATTTTATTACTTTTTTCCTACCTCAGTTCATATAATTTTATATATCTATCGTTACTTTTCATAAAATGCCGTTACTTTTTTATGATTTCCAATGTGCAATTTTGCGTATTTATCTTCTTACTTTCCCCCTACATTTCCACGTATAGTTTCTATTTTGTAACATATTTCTATTGTATTTCACTCCACGTGAGATTGAAAATGCCACAAACACCAAACTCTGCAGTTAAAACTCTGAACGAAGAGACTCTTAAAGGACTAAAAGAGATCAACACGAATTTGAGAGTTTTAATTAGCAATATCGATGAACCCATTCGCTTTACACAAGAGGCAAAAGAAGAGGAAGAGAAAGAACAATCTCTGGAACAGCTCAATCAACATTTTTCCGAATTATGCACCACTCTTCATTCTTTACCTCACAATAATTACTTAAATGAAAATCCACCTGCAGATGATACACAAGATAGAATCCCCTCTACGCTTACACTATCAATTAAAAACCGCATTATCCACATATGGAATGAAAAACTTAAAGTCAGAAAATTTTCTTTGTGGAACATGATGAAAAATAACCACAAGGTAAATTTAGGAACGCTTGTTAAATTCTACACCAATAATTTTGCCTCATAAATTCCAAATTAAAAGTATTCCAAACGAGCAGGACCAACAAAGACAATTAAGGGAGAAAATAACACTGGAAAAAATGAAGACAGAAATAGAACTCCTTAAGCTTAGAGCGCTAAGCATTGAACAGAAATTTAAAAACATAGATGAGGAAATCTACAGCGAACTAAAGAAACATTCAGATGGTCAACGCTTGGAAAGTGTTTTTAAACTTGCGAAGCTGAAGAAACCAATTCCCCACAACGCTGGGAAAGACGAGCCAATTTCTTTATTAGCTACAAAACACAGTTCAACATAGAAAACGCATCGGATAACCCCTTTCTAAAGAAAAATAAACCAGAAACATACACAGAAATGAATCCACGCTTATCTAACACAAACCACAGACGATCTAGGGGACACAACCCCACCGACCTAACCTCTCTTACACCCCAAAATAACTTACAGACAACACTAAGGAATTCAGCCCACAATAGAAAATCTGGACGTAATCCTCAAGGCATCCTATATACAAATCAAAGGTTCCATCGACACCTTCAGACTAACCTAAACTTTTGGGAACCAATACCTACCAATCCACCCCCATTATTTCACAATAAATAGAAAAATTTACCCCCGAGACTTAACCCTCTACATCGTTACTTCAATCATTCAACTAGACACAACCTAACTAGACAACATAACTTCTCCCTCCACCCACATTACAATATTAAAAATAAATTTAACCCAAATCACATCAGCCATAGACAATATAACAACCCTCAGTACAACCATAATCTAGCCCGCTACACAGTCACTCCACCACAAAAATACTACCACAGACACTTTACACCCATTTTCTCCTCAGCAAACCAAACACAATACAGACTTTACACAACAATCCACCAACTACAACCAGTTTTTAGACCTAAATCAGAGAAAAAGATGTGAAATGGAACATGTACAAGAACAACCGAAAATAATCAACTTATCAAAGAAAATCCTAAGTATTACACAAACTAAAATTCTAGTAAGAGGTTTAAAATTTACTCCAGCTCCTCGCAAATCGAACCCGAATGAAATTACGGATAACACTATGGATTTCTGGCGAAAACTACGCCTCACAGAAGCACTTCACAACTACACCAGCGAAGATGACTTAGTAGTAAAAAATAAAAGTGAATACTGTCCTACAAAAGGCAGAAATAAAGCACTTGATGCTTCTTGTGAACACATTACCAGTTTTCCTTTTAAAACCCTACAAAAACAACGAATTAAATCCAACCTCAATGTAAATGAATGGAAAGACCTACTCGAGTTTTAAAAAATGATATAAACCTCACCATTAAAGAAGCTGTCAAAGGAAGTGAAATATCGGTGATGGACACAGAGTACTACAAAAAGTTAATACTCTCCATGCTGGAAAATAATATTTAAGAGAAGATAGTACAATACAACCCACAGAAGACACTTAAAAACTTATCCTCTTTACTTCAAATACATGGAAAGGGCCTCACTAAACATGAAATTGACTATTTATCCAATTTTAAATACAGACCTAGTCTATTCTACGGATTACCTAAAATACACAAAAATCCACATATTTGTAAAGCTTGCAAAGTTTTTCCAAGCCTACTGACCTCAAACTGAAACCCATCATTGCTGGCCCTGCTTGTGAAACCCACCGTTTGAGCAAATCCCTCGACATCTTACTCAAACCGTTTCTAAAATATGTGTAAAGCTTCATCAGTGATGACTTAGACATGCTTAACCACCTCCCGAAGACAATAAATGAAGGGTGTGGTGAATTTGTATACCAATATCCCACACAATTATGGTATAAAAGCGATCATATTCTGGCTAGAAAAATACCCAGAAGAGATCCCAGGTCGCATCAACAACAGATTCATAATCGCAGCGCTCAAATTCATCCAACTGAACAACTATTTCATATTCGATACAGTTTACTATCGACAAAAATATGGAATTGCAATGGGAACCCGAGCTGCTCCAGTGATTGCGAACCTATTAACGGATTACCTAGAGCTTAAAATATATCAATCATTACTAAAAAAATATGGTACCTATTTTAATTGTTATTTAAAGGCGAACTGGAAGAGGTATTTGGACGATTGCTTTATACTTTGGAAAGACTGCATTGACAAAGTCCTCGACTTCAAAATAATGCTTAACAATATTAATAGCAACATACAATTCACCATGGAACACGGCAGTAAACAACTCTCTTTTGTTGACATCCTAATTAAAATAGTCAATAACCACATCGAAACAGACATCTTCTAAAAACCCACAGATTGTAAACAATAGCTATTATTTAACTGATGCCACCCCAAACAGAAAAATTAATATACCTTATAATCTAGCGAAAAGAATTTGTACCATAGTTTCGGACACCTATACTCCTGAACGAAGACTCCCTGAACTCAGATAAATACTAATCAAAATACATTACCCAATATCATTAATAAATGATGGAATTAAACAAGCTAAGGAAATAGATATACGAACATTAAGGGAAGTCAACCGAAATACTAAACCAGACTTAAAAATAGTCCCATACATCTAAATCATTGAAAAAATATTAACCAGCGCAAGAATATTTATAACAGAACCAAAAGTGAAAAAATGTGGTCGACCTAACTGTGGTAGCTGCCCCCGACTTTTGGAGGGTTCAGAGTTCCACTTTAATCTAGGTGAAATATTTAAGATTAAATTGAATTTCACCTATGCCTCGGAAAATCTAATCTATACATTACATGCTTAGGGTGCGGCAATAATTATATTGACCAAACAGGAATATCACTCCGTCGAAGAAACATTCTCCACAAAGAACAAATCCGCCACCCACAATACAGACAGATACAGGTGGGTGGACACATAGAAAGGTGTGCGAGGAATCTTAATCCTAATTTCCTAATTTTTCCTTCATATCAATGTTCACAGAACACCTCAATACAACAAAGAATGAATAAAGAAGCAACTTTCATCAATAAATATCTTCCACAACTAAATATGAACACATAACATAATACAGAACACTACTAACCTTTTCAATTAATACCACTAACCCCCATACATCTCATACACCATTCACATTACAGATCTATATCTACCCGCATTACACCAAATCCAGCACTACTTACCTCCATTACACATAATCTTTTTACTCAGGGACTAGTAGACTTGACACCGTTCAGTAATCGGTGTGCATTCAAAGCCATGATTAGTAACATTACGAAACCGGTATGCTTTTGAATTTCTATAACCATTCACAATAATGACTTTTATTACTTTTATTCCTACTCAGTTTATCTAATCGTATATATCTATCGTTA
>NW_026436100.1:4428-8344 GCF_001194135.2 Octopus bimaculoides
ATATATATATATATATATATATATATATATATATACTTGTATGTTTACAAGGGTATGTTGATAAATATACACATTTTTGTTCCTGTAATTTGCTAAAACAAAACCCTGGGTTACAACAATTACAGTCATCCCTCGACTATCACAGGTGTTACGTTCCAAAATCCCTCGAGATAGGTGAAAACCCACGAAATAGAAACAGTACTGTACATTAATAATATTAAAAGTGACAAGAGAACACTATTGCGAAGATACCTGAATTAACTGATGGAAGGAAATAATAAACTTGAAAACAAAACGAGTCCAATACAGAAATCAATATACAACGAAAAGAAAGCACTCAACGTTCTTCAAAGTAAATAGCGACAGCAATTTGTCAATAGAAAATCCCAGTCTGAATTAACTTGAAGAGAAAGAATAGCCATTAATATAAGAATTATGGGGATACGAAGATGCACAGAGGCTGACTCAGGATCAGGATGCAGAGAGGCTGGCATGGAACCAGGATGCAGAGAGGCTGGTACAGGACCAGGATGCAGACAGGCTGACACGGGACTACGATGCAGAGAGGTTGATTTGAGACAAGGATGCAGAGAGGCTGGTACGGGACCAGGATGCAGAGACGCTGGAACGAGACCAGGATGCAGAGAAGCTGGCATGGGACCAGGATGCAGAGAGGCTGGTACGGGACCAGGATGCAGAGAAGCTGGTGCAGGACCAAGGTGCAGAGAAGCTGGTTTGAATTTATGATGCAGAGGGGCTGGCACAAGACCAGAATGCAAAGAAGCCGGTATTGGATGAAGATGCAGAGAGGTTGGCATGGCACCAGGTTGAGGAAAGTTTAGAATGAGACCAGGGTGCAGAGAGGCTAGCATGGGACTAGAATGAGAGAGGCTGTCATGGGACCGCCAGCGATGGAGAGCTCTGGCGGACCTGGTCGGCTCTACGTCTCAGGGACCACTAATTTGCAATGACTCCAGCCTCATCAAACAAGATCATGAAGCCAAGAAAGCAAGGTTATTTAAGGGTTATAGTTTTATGTAACTTGATTCGGGGCAAAATAAATTAAATATAAACATTATCCTAAGTATTGGATACTTCATCATTCGATTATAACATGTAATACTGGAATGTTATATATGTTTGTATATCTGTACATGTATGTATAACTATATTTTATATCGTTTTCTCATTTATGCTTCCAGGTAGAATGTTTGATAATGAGATAGAAGATAGAACAGCAGGTAGAAGCTCTGGTGATAGGCCTGGTAATGAGATTGAAGATAAAATAGCAGAAACAAACTGTTAAATGAAAATTGAAAATAAAGAATGCCTCCAAGAATCGTCTTTGATCATATTTTGCAACATAAAATCATATTTTCTCTATATATAACCTTGAATATATTTCTTGTAAAGAACCGTTATCTGTACCTTTTAACACAACTTTATGCAACCGAGAGACTATACTCCACAATAATGTAATTTAAACAGGTTTCAGTGCCTGACTATTTCTCGGAACACAGAAAAACTGAAAATTTTGTTTCATACTTTTAATTTTCTTTTACTACTGTAATCTTTCAATTTTCTCAATAAAGGATTAAATCTGGCTTATCATTACCTCCTTGTTTTTTGAAATGAAATACTGTGATACTTCAGTTTCATTTCAAATACCGCTTAAAGAAGCAGTGATTGCATTGCTTATTTTAAACATTTCTCTAAATTCTAAAAAAAATTAAAATATGTAAATATTTAGATGATAAAATTATAATAATTTCTCTATCAGTTCATTCCATAAGTTATGTCCAAATTTCGGCTTAGGAAAAATTGCTCTAATTTAATACTGTATGAGTACTAATCCACCTAAATGATTATGTAAGCTGTGAAATAAATGGTAATCAGAAGGAGTGAGGTCCAGGCAACAAGGTGGAGGAGGGATTTTTTTTCCAGCCAAGTTCTTCGAATTTATTCTGATGTAAACTTTGCAGTGTGGTACTTTGCATTATCATAATGAAACACCAATCCCTTACGACTGGTGGAAGCAGGCTCTTTCTTTTCAAAGCAGCAGCCAAACGCTTTAAAATGTTGGCTATAGGTGTGAGCAGTACTGGTTACATTAGTTGGTAGCAGCTCCAATGCAATCCCACCAAACAGAAAGAAACTTTTTAAATGGAGGACTTTTGGGGGTCTGGTTTAGCCTGCTCTCCACCACTAAGCCATTGCCTGCGTCACTTAACGTTTTCATAAAAAAATCCATTTTTACATCATCAGTCACTAATCTATCCAAAACGGGTGAGATACATTCACTAGAGTCAGGAGATGAGGAAATATTCACTCGTGATTTTCGGTTGGCTTCTCTCAAATCATGGGGAACCTATTTTTGAGTTCGGGCTCCGTTCGAAGCTGTTGAAGATTGCAGTGAACTGAGTTTATTTGCCAATTCGCCAAATGACACAGTATTATCTTTCTCAAGCTCATCATCAAATGCTCATCAGAAACTCATCATCAAATTCAATAGGGCGTCCCATTCATGGCCTCTCCTTTTGGCTGAAACCACCATTTTTTAACCTAGCAAACCATCTTCTGCAACTTCTATTGTTCAAGCACTCTTCCCCATAAACAGAATGGATATTTCAGATTGATTTTGATGCAATGTTTCCCTTTCTGGACTCATAACACATTATGTACCTTAAATGCTCTTTCCATACGTCCATCTTTGAGGTAGGATATTAGAAATTAATTCAGTCAGATTATTCTGTAAAAAAAGTTCAAGGTTTCCAAATCCCTATGAGTATCAATCAATTCCATTTGACATTTTAGAATACTGTAAAATTCCATAGAAACTATATATATGATATTCCTGACATTATTTACAGGATGGCCCGATAATTAATATTATCAGGTCTTTCAACTGTCATTGTCATAATTAATCCAGAAATGAACATCCTCTAACAGCAACATTCAATTGAAGGAAGTGTGCGTATTTCTGTCATTAATAAATTCACGTGTTTTAACTCCATGAATGTCACACTTGATTTCACATGCCTAAATGTCTACATTGAAGTATTTTTCTTCGTTAAATTCTCTCCCGGATCTACACGCTCATTTGGCCGCTGCATATCCTGGTTTCCAATGTAGTTCACCAACTGAGAGTACAAAACTCTCCCTTGAAACAACATGCCATTTTGTAGCAAGATTAAGCCCTGGTTGTTGCTGGGAATCCTTTCCAGATGAGTGAATTGGCAGGGTCTATCACAAAGACACAATGACCCACTCAAAGTGGCAAAGCGAATATACGACACCACAGCGGAACCAAAAGAACATGTGCTTTCATAAACACCTATGGATATGTGTGTATGCATATGTATGTATGTATGTATGTATGTATGCATATGTATGTTTGTATATGTATGTATGTATGTATATGTATGTGTGTATGTATGGATGTATGTCTGCATTCTTTTATTCTTTTAATTGTTTCAGTCATTTGACTGCGGCCATGCTAGAGCACAGCCTTTAGTCGAGCGAATCGACCCCAGGACTCATTCTTTGTAATCCTAGTACTTATTCTATAGGTCTCTTTTACCAAACCGCTATGTTACGGGGACGTAAACGTACTAGCATCGGTTGTCAAGCGATGTTGGGGGGGACAAAGACAGACAACCAAAACACACGCGCACACACACACACACACACACAAATATATATATCCTACAGGCTTCTTTTAGCTTTCGTCTGAATATATTATGCATGTATGCATGCATGTATATATGTGTGCATGTATGTATGTATGTATGTATGTATGCATGTATGTATATATGTGTGCATGTATGTATGTATGTATGTATGCATGCATGCATGTTTGTATGCGCGTATGTATGTATGCATGTATGTATGTACCCCACCCACATATATATATATA
>NW_026436100.1:10067-12669 GCF_001194135.2 Octopus bimaculoides
GGATGGTGTCAGGATAGCCCTGTAGATAACAGCCCTAGAAAGGCAGGATCCTCATAGATCTTAACTTTTCGTTAGTTGCTCGTTGTAATGGGGAGGCGGGGTTTCTCTCTGTTTACTTAAATTTTACTGATGCCTGAAACTAGGTTTCGAATTCCAGCAAAATACATTACCTTGCAGGTATGTATATGGGACAGTATACGCGGAAGCGGGAATTAAGATACCTAATAACATTTTTCTAAACATCCCGCCCTCATCCCCAAAAGGGATATAAAAAACTTTAAATAGAGGTTGATTCGAGTGTAGAATGGAGTCAGTTGGTTTGTCATGAAAGACCGGGGATAATTTAGATCCTTGAAAGAAACAAAGAAACAGCTGATAAGACTGGAACGGTCAGATTTCATCACTTTATCACTTTATTATCTCCGCTTACTTTTATCCTTCTATTATTCTCCATTTTTGTTTAGCAATTTCTTCTTTATAATCTGACCATGTAGAGAGAATTGTAATTTATATTCATCATTTTATTGTCTATTTCTATATTTCTGCATTTTGTATTTTGATTAAAATTGTATTTTCTCTGTCACTATATCGAAGGGTTTAGTTTCGCCTCTAAACTCTTCAAAGCAACACATCACTTTGTTTATGCATTTTCACGCTGAATGAACTGAAGAGAGGATCGAACGAAAGGCGTATTTCAACAGTTACAGAAAGTGGCGCATTTTAGCCCTTGGGTGCATGATAATGGTTGCACACATCACCATTGTATATGGGTATAAAGATATCTCGAAACAACAGTTGTGGTTTTAAGCAATGTCGTTAATTCTATTTTCTAACATTTATCTATTTAAGTATATTCTACGGATGCACAAGAATTCCTGACATATGTCCAGTAGCACGAACGTGACATCATGTGACCACTAACAGTGGATGAGCTTTGCATCGCATTCTGCAAGGTTTTTCTCCAGATTTTATTTAGACCTATTTATATGTGTGTGTGTGTGTGTGTGTGTGTAATACATACATGTGTGTGTGAGTAATGTATACATATTTATGTCTGTTTGTTTTTGGATGCCTGTATATGTATTGTTTCTTTTACTTTTTTTATATTTCAGTCGGCGCCAAGAAAATTCTTCACGGTCGAGTCGATATGAATAAATCCGTTAAATATTCTATTGATTTCTTTTGACGAACAGCATCATTATGGGAACATAAACAAGCAATACCAGCTGTCAAATTGACCTGGTTTACTTACGTCCCCAGTACCAAGCAGGGACAAATGCAAACGCGTAGACATACTAGCATACACACACACACACACACACACACACACATACTTGCATACATACATACATACATACATACATAATGCGTACATACATGCGAACACACATACTTATATACATACATATATACATACATACATGCATGCATCCATGCATGCATACATGCATACATACATACATACATACATACATACATATATATATATACATACATACATACATAAGATCAGTGAAAAATAGAATACCGACGCTGAACTGTTGAGAAATAGGCAGTTACTCTATCCAGACTACAAGTTCAGATCTACACCTGAAATTATTGCGGCTCTGGGACGTGTAACACCCTGACTAAATACCAATCTTGAGAAATTAGGCTTCTCAAAACCAGAACGGAGAAAGCTAATTCGGAGACTACAGATCCAAGCCGTCATTGGAACTGTAAAAATCTGTAAAACTTTCCAGAAGTTTATCATTTAAATATATATGAGCATGTTTAGATATGCAACTACATGCATGAGAATACATACATAATGCAAACATACAAATCTGCACATATACATACATACAAACAAAAATATCCGGTTGTTGATGTTGAAATTCCAAAGAAGGAACTTTGGATCTAGGTTAGTAAGCCAACGGATTGATAGTGGGCTGCCATTCGACTGGCAAGAATGACACACGACGCTATATTTTATTTTCCCCAGAAAGATAATATTGTTATCTTAAATGAATTCGAAAGGAATACTATTAATAATTAATGGAGTAAGAAGTCTTCCTATTCTCCAAGAGTTATTTCCCTTGCCTAATAGTTTCGTCTTTCTTCAAGTAGCTGAAAACGGCGAGTTTTGAAACTTTTAAACGGTTTTATATTTATTCTAAATGTTAAAAAGTTATTTTGTAACATAAACATTAAGAAATAAGAAATAATATTAAATATGCTATTCTCATTATCCAGCAGAATTAAATAAAAACTTTGTCAAAGATTATCTATTTATTGCAAAATTACTTGATGGCATAATCAAATACTAAACTGAATAGATGAGTTCTTGGTTGATTGTTAAATAGGAAATGTGTTGGAGGGAGTAGGGTTTATATTTGATGACAATAATCTCCCTAACGCGGGGTATAGTGTTGTGATGTAGCTTCGCATGTCTGGGGTGGTGTGAAGAAGTGCGGTGTGGCGGAGTGTCATCTTGATACTCTTACTTAGTTTAAACCGTATCTGGAAACATCCTTTCATTGAATCCAGAACTTACGATGGATGGTGGAATGGCATGGCAGAGTGCGTTTTACATTTATATATATATATATATATATATATA
>NW_026436100.1:14050-15173 GCF_001194135.2 Octopus bimaculoides
ATATATATATATATATATATATATATATATAAACATAATATGAATATGATATATATATATATATATATATATACATGTGTATGTGTACGCTTGCATACACACACACATGTATGTATATACATATACAAACATAACGGCGACGCCCTGGCAGGATCACAGCTCCCAAGCTGACACTAGTTAGAGTTAAAGTGTTATACGTATACACACATATACATATAAATACACACACACACGCATGTATGCATATGTATTTATATGCATCCTCATCATGTTACAAAATGCACACAAACAAGAAACAGGATATAAAAGCAGAATGAAACACTCCCAGCAACATTCCAATGAGAGGCTGTATTGGTTGATAATATTGACGTCCTACTTAAGAAAAATGTCTAGTTTGATAAATAAGGTCAACCGGATTATTGTTATGATTTAACTCTTTTAAGGCAGAATCGTTAACACGCCGGGCGA
The DNA here is from genome assembly GCF_001194135.2 of Octopus bimaculoides. NCBI lineage: Eukaryota > Metazoa > Mollusca > Cephalopoda > Octopoda > Octopodidae > Octopus > Octopus bimaculoides. The sequence goes on from NW_026436100.1 coordinate 14,519, forward strand.
AACACTCACCGGTATATCGCCCGTCACTACGTTATGAGTTCAAAACCTCTCTAGGTCGACTTTGCCTTTCATCCTTTTGGGGTCAATAAAATGGATACCAGTTGAACGCTGCGGTCGATGTAATCAACTTACCTCCTCCTCCTCAATTCTTGGCCTTGTGCCAAAATTTGAAATCGATATTATTATATTCTTTTGGAGTCGCGTTGCTTAGTGGTTAGGGTGTTGGACTCATGATCGTAAGATTGTGGTTTCAATTCCAGGTCCGTGAGATGCGTTGTGACTTTGAGCCAAGCACTTCAATTCTCATTGCTCCAGACTCCAGTCTACTCTGCCAACAAAAGTGAGTAATCCTGTTACAGACCGGCGCCCCATCCAGATGTGTGTATATATGTGTCACAAAAACCGGAAGACCGCTGCAAAGCAGTAAAACAATGGTGTACTAACAACAAAGGCAATAACAATATTCAACAATTCAACAACTTTAATATGACAAGCAAACAAGCGATTTTGACCGTAAATAACGACACTAACTATTGGCGTTCAAATTGCGAATCCATTGTTTACGAACCACACAGGGTCAAAACACAGATGAGACAATACAAGGGCAGACAGAAACACAAAGGTGGGGGAAAAGCAAATGGAAGACGATGAAATG
>NW_026436101.1:0-317 GCF_001194135.2 Octopus bimaculoides
ACAAAAATCCGTTTGCGGTCTCATAAGAATAAAAATAACAACAGAACTAAACAACGTCACCGCCATCGTTAACCTCACCGCCATTACCACCACCATCACCACCACCATCACCACCGCCATCACCAACGTTATCCTCCTCCTTTTCATGATCATCATCATTAGCAACAACAGCAACAGCAATCATGAGTAACAACAAACAAAAACTAGAATCAAAGCATCATTAATTAACACCCCACCACACACACGCGTGTGTGTGTATGTATTTATATATATACGATGCGTATGTATTATGTATGTATATATATATATATATATAT
>NW_026436102.1:0-687 GCF_001194135.2 Octopus bimaculoides
ACATATATATATATATATATACACATATATATATACACATATACATATGTATGCATGTGCATGTGTGTGTGTGTGTGTGTGTGTGTTCATGCATGTGTATGCTTGCTTTGAAATGGTGAATCTCGAAGCAGATAAAAATACAGATTAAAGCCTATAACTGTTGGGATAAAAATCGTTTTCAGATAACAAAAGTCCAAGGCTGCCCATGGGAGTCAAACCCACAGCATCTCTGTCAAATGAATAGAGAAATTCAAAGGATTGCTCTAATCCAATGTTAGAACATCTGTCTTGTAAACAGTAGACATGGGCTTCAGTTGCACCATCAGCCTTCAACTTTTTCTATCCAAAGGGACTTTTAAGTTGAATATTTACATATTATTTATAGTTTTATTTTTCCACTGAGGTCAACTTTGCTCTTCATCCTTTCAGGGGTCAATAAAATAAGTACCATTTGAATACTTGGGTTAGTGTAATTGACTTTCTCTCTTCTGAAAATGGATGGCCTTTGTGCCAAAATTTGAAACCATTATTAATAGCTTTATTTGCTCTGAGATCCACTGCTACACAAACCAATTATTTTTCATTCTCAATGTTTTTAAATTCTTACTACATCAGCAATGTGTGTGTGTGTGTGTGTATACACATATATATATACATGTCTGTGTGTATATATATATATATATATAT
>NW_026436103.1:0-189 GCF_001194135.2 Octopus bimaculoides
AACAGTGCATCAACATACCAAACGAACACCGTGTATCCAGCATAGCATATAGACGATTGTTCATCGCTATTTCCCTATGTAAGTGGCGGGAATTTCGAATTGCATCTCGGTAAATATGCCTCTTACTCAGAATAAATTCAGCACTGAATATATTCTGGTAATATATTTAAATTCAATAATAGGACGAAT
>NW_026436103.1:199-397 GCF_001194135.2 Octopus bimaculoides
CCGAAATATATATTTATATTTATATAAGGGCATTACTATATAATAACGCCTCACGCCATGAGGGACTCTAAGGTCAGACTACTATAAAAAGCACATTTTTACCGAATGCGAGGAAATGCAACTCTCAAAGCAAACCCCTTAAAAACGGACTAAATTATAGATAATGATTTCGTAGTTATTGTAGTATTATACAACTTC
>NW_026436104.1:0-296 GCF_001194135.2 Octopus bimaculoides
AAAAAAGCTGACTGTTGTGGGTGAAAGAGAATGGGAAAAAAAACAAAAACAAAACAAAAACAAAAAATATTTGGTTTATGCATGTGCAATGCTTGTATGATATATTTTTAACAGGAGATAATATATTTACTACATAATTTCATATTTATTTTTTGGGAAGGCATGCAGATGTTGTGTGAATTCCTATTTAGTAAGATGGCATGACGGCCCAATCTTAAGAGATGAGAGCAAAGTAGATAATTGTTTGGTGATAAAGCAAAGAAATATATTTAAAACACACACACACAAAAAAAAAA
>NW_026436106.1:0-280 GCF_001194135.2 Octopus bimaculoides
TTGCTGATCCCTTAATTATATTTATAAATATATATATATATATATATACAAAGTATTAAGATTTAATTCACAGGTGATCTAAATGATTAGGTACGCTAGGATGACTAGGGCCCCAAGGTTATAGCCGAGGCAGTAGTTATGGAGCCATTGCAGATTTCGATGTAGTGGATATATAATTGTTAAAGAGAACAAACGTTTGTTTAACGTTTGTTGTCCTCTTTAACAATGATATATATACATACATACATACATACATACACGCATACATACATACATACAT
>NW_026436107.1:0-440 GCF_001194135.2 Octopus bimaculoides
ACAAATTAAAACTTAGTGTATGGTCTAATTCTTTGCAGGTAGTTGACTGGCTTCGCAATATTAACAACAAAAACAATGCCAGATTTATCCAATTTGACATTTCTAATTTCTATCCTTCAAGTAACCCCATTATTTTAAACAAACCACTTTGGTTTGCTCACAAGAAGGCGGGTATGCCTAGAGACGAATTTAAAGTCATTAAAGCAGCTAGAAATTCCATAATTAAGTTTAATAAAAAAAACTATGGATACGTAAGGACACCCCCAGAAGGATTCGACGTCCCGATGGGAAGTTCCGATTCAGCTCAAATAGCTGACTTAATATGCACATACATTCTATACGAATTAGAAGACCAATTCCCAAATGTTAAAGGTGGTCTATACAGAGACAATTGTCTATTATACTTAGAGAACACCACAAATCAAAAAATACAAAAAGTT
>NW_026436108.1:0-370 GCF_001194135.2 Octopus bimaculoides
GAATTACAATTTTTTTTTTTTTATTCATGTAATATCCTTCTTTCTGCAGTAACTTTTGTGGTAAATTTAGCAATCAGTATCATTTTCATTACTGATATTATTCATAATTGATATTATATATGACAGTCGAAAGGTTTTAAATAACCAGGTATACTTGATAAATTTTGGCACTGATATATTTTAAAAACCAATGTATCAAGCAGACTTCATTGAGTTGGAAGAACGAAAGTTAGCTATCTGTCTATTGGCTGATTTTAGGGTTTGTGTGGGAGAAAAAAAATGTATGCTTCATCTGTCAAAAGAGGCTAAACAGCCATAAATAATAATAACGATGGTGATGGTGGTTTTTACACAGGCATAAAATCTAGGA
>NW_026436109.1:0-330 GCF_001194135.2 Octopus bimaculoides
TATATATATATATATGTATATACATGTGTATGTGTGTGTGTATAGATATATATCCATGAAAATACGTATATATCCATAGTTCTCGCCACCTATATGAACTTTGTATTCCCTCTTTACCTTAGATATAAAGAAATTTTATCGATGCACAACCACCTTATATTATTCATATAATCTACACGACAAATGACATTAAGAAGAACGTAAATATCAACCTCATTAATAAAGATTAATGAAAACAAGATTAATAGAAATCTCGTTATTATAGAATCAGTAATTAAGGTGAATTAACACAGACCTAATACATATATATACATATATACACGCAAACAT
>NW_026436110.1:0-364 GCF_001194135.2 Octopus bimaculoides
GCTAAGTAGATTATAACTTAAAAGGAAAATGAAGGCGTTGAGGCTACTCAGGGACGCCATCTGTATAACAAAATAGTGATGCTAGAGTTAACAAAATCTGTTCATCGTTACATACCTAATTAAAAATAAATTTGAGCAAATAATCGAAATAATTTTTATCATTATGAAGGTAATAGTGTCTTCCTCACTGGCACAGGTATTCTTAATTAGGTATAAAGAGTGTAAGGTATATAGAATATGTAGAATATATTGATTTGAGTATATTGGACAGGTAAGTAGGTAAAAAGTCATGTCGTGTTGTGATAAAGGTGTACGTGTGATACAGGTGTACATACATACATTCATACATACAAATATATATATA
>NW_026436111.1:0-694 GCF_001194135.2 Octopus bimaculoides
ATGTATATATGTATATATATGTATATATATATATGTATGTATGTATGTATGCGTGTGTATTAGCATATATAACATATAGATATAATTACATTACACACACATGCACACATACATACACACACACATGCATATGTATGATTAGAATAGCTCGGAAACATTACTGGAGGATAGTGATAATTAAAATTAAAATTTGCTGTTAATTTATCTAATTGTCATTTGCTTTTAGAAACTAAACAAGTAAGGAAATCAATATCCAATATTAATTATTTATGGCTATAATGCGATAATTGCAAATTTTATATATTTTGCGATAATAAAAATACAAATTTGTTGATGATGTAAAATATAACATTTTTAATGACTCCAGTACGCAACTAGTACTCAACTGGTACTCAACTCCAGTACTCAACTCCAGTACTCAACTCCAGTACTCAACTCCAGTACTCAACTCCAGTACTCAACTGGTACTTTTTTATAAAGTTAAAGTCGATATCGGTGTACCATGCCTCAGGTGTCGAAGTGATCGCAGAGCAGCGTGAGATTAAGTGTTTTGGTCAAGAACACAACGCACCACAAGATCTAAGAAGAGAAACCATGTTCTCACGATTGTGAGTGCAACAACTTAACCACTAGGCCATGCATCCTATTGGAATAATAATAATAATAATAATAATAATAATAATAATAATAATAA
>NW_026436112.1:0-485 GCF_001194135.2 Octopus bimaculoides
TGTTGCAATTGCTTCCTCCAGGGTCATATCCCAATGATGATCATATTCGTCGCAAAAAAATCATGTAAAAACATCGCCGAAAACAATAGCAGTAACGAAAACAAGTGAATCCAAAATTGCAGGATTGCCGGTCCGGATTCGGCCCGGAATTTAAAAAAAATTTACTCATGGAGTTGGCCTTTAGATTATAAAAATTGTTATCGTACAAAAAGATTTGTCGCAAAAAGTCACGTATAAAAATCGCCGAAAACAATCACTGTAATGAATACTTGGGAATCCAAAATTTCAGGATTGTGGGTCCGGATTCGGCCCAGAATGTTTTTAATTTACTCACGGAGTCAGCCTGATTCCAAAATGTTATGACATGTTGGGCTACGGCCTCTAGGAGTAAAGTTGAAAGAGTGTGACACACTGACATCCACATTTATTATATTATATTAAGGCGGCGAGCTGGCAGAATCGTTAGCACGCTGGGCGAAATGCTT
>NW_026436114.1:0-217 GCF_001194135.2 Octopus bimaculoides
TGAAAAGGGGAGAGCAGAGAAGGAGAAGAGAGCAGTAGAAAGCATAAAAAAGAAACCCAAGGCTTTCTATAGATTTGCAAAAGAGACTTGTACGGCACAGTATAAAATAGGACCCCTATTCCTGCCTAATGGCTCACTGACTGCAGATCCCACATGGATAAGTGGGACCGATGGTTTCCCAGCTGTCCTCTTAAAGTTGTGTAAACAAGAATTAGCG
>NW_026436115.1:0-336 GCF_001194135.2 Octopus bimaculoides
ACATACATTACACCAACACAGGTATTTTATACCACGCATACACGCACATTTTATTATTTTATACTACACGCATACTTACACAGCTGCTCACGCACATATACACATAGATTAGGAACAATAGTTATTGTCTTCAATTAAACAACAACAAAAATAGAACAGTGTACAAAAGACACGACAACTAACGTAAACACACAAATATATATACACATACAAGCAAAACATAAAGTATTAATACAGAAAATAGATTTACATAGTTACACACAAACACATATGGTGCGCACGAAAGTAAAAGAGTGATCTCATGATAGAATGAAAGAACGAACAAAAGAAAATCAA
>NW_026436116.1:0-339 GCF_001194135.2 Octopus bimaculoides
GGTGGGGAGAGGAGAGTGAGGAAGAAGAGAGAGGATGTTATTATGATAGATTGGATAAAGAGAGAGACAGACTGATAGATAGATAGATAGAAAGAAAAATAGATAGATAAAGAGAGGTAGATAGATAGGCAGGTAGATAGATGGATAGATAGATAGATAGATAGGTAGGTAGGTAGGTAGGTAGGTAGGCAGATATGTAGGTAAGTAAGTAGGTAGGTAGGTAGAAAGGTAGATAGATAGATAGATAGATAAATAGATAGATAGACTGACAGATAGATAGATAAATAGATAGAGAGATAGATAGACAGGCAGATAGATAGATAGATAGATAGATAGATA
>NW_026436117.1:0-219 GCF_001194135.2 Octopus bimaculoides
AGCATGACCACAGCCACTTGGCTGAAACCCATAAATAAATAAATAAATAGGCATACGTATGTACAATTATGTAGGTATATATATATCCATATGTATATATATGTATATACATACATGTATGGACATATATTTAAATTTACATATATATATGTATGTAAATACATATATGTACATATATATATATATATATATGTATATATATATATTTAAATATATATA
>NW_026436118.1:0-423 GCF_001194135.2 Octopus bimaculoides
GGTAATGTAAAAGGAGAAAGGGTTCTATACCCCTTTCTTATTTTTTCTGATCAGGCTCCCATGGTTTTATGCGTTTTTCCACGTGTAACCTTTCCTTTTTCGAAGCGCCTCCCCCTTTGGGAGTTCTATTTATTTATTCATCTATTTATTTATCTATTTATTTATTATATCTCTCTCCGTTTTCTTCCTCTGTTTAGACGAACTTTCCTACCTTTTCGGACAAAACCTTTTGTAACCTTCGTCCTGTCTCTGTCCTTACATGTTTTTAATTGATATTAGCACTTGTGGCCAATGAAACGAATTAATTATTATTATTATTAGGTGAGAGAGCAGTGCATGCCATCAAAGTGACACTGGGGTAAAATATACGAAGCCCAGCATACCCATCATGACTACCCGTCTGATAAGGGTACACCAGGCACA
>NW_026436118.1:433-1324 GCF_001194135.2 Octopus bimaculoides
ACCCATCATGACTACCCGTCTGATAAGGGTACACCAGGCACATGCATCACAACCATATGTGCGTGACATGGTGATCTCATATCAAGATAAACAGCGCATGGCCGAGCAGATGGAGCTCAGTAGAAATTTTCTTTAGGTCGAGTAACCCATCCCGCTCAAAAGGTCCCTGAATAATGGTTGTTTAAGGATGTTGAACGAAACACCCATGTTTCCAAAAGTTAATCAAAGCCATAATTGAATCTGATTGTCATATAACCGTGCGAGAGATTGCAGAGAGGTTAAATGTATCACACACAACAATTGAAAATCACTTAAAATGTCTAGGACTTGTTCTGAAGCTTGATATTTGGGTTCCGCATAAATTGAAAGAGATTCACTTAAAACAACGAATCAATATTTGCGATATGCGTCTCAAATGCGAAGAAATCGACTTTTCTTGAAACGAATCATCACTGGTGATAAAAGATGGATTGTCTACAATAACCTCAATTGAAAACGATCATGGTCCAAGCGTAATGAACACATCGAAAGCTGAATTGCATAAAAAAGGGTCATACTGTCAATTTGGTGGGATTACAAACGTGTTGTGTATTTTGAGCTGCTTCCAAGGAACCAAACGATCACTTTAGATGTTTACTGTCAACAACTAATGAAACTGGAGGAAGCAATCAAAGAAAAACGGCCAGAATAAGCAAATGGTAAAGGGATCGTGTTCCAACATGACAACGCTAGACCACACACGTTTTAACTAACTCGTGAAAAATGATGGAGTTTGGTTGGGAAGTGATGTCACATCCACCAATAGTCCTGACCGTGCACCATCAGATTACCATTTATTTCTAAGTTTGCAAAATCCTTTGAATGGTAAAACTTTCAATAATGATGATGACC
>NW_026436119.1:0-230 GCF_001194135.2 Octopus bimaculoides
AAGAATTTCCTAGTCTTCCTTCCTCACAGTTAAACGAGAGAATGGAGAAAGAAAAAAAAGAATTCACACACACAGATGCAAGTGTTAACTTGAAAGTTAACACCGCCACCACCACCACCAACAACAAAAACAAAACTGTAACCAAAGTTACAAAACAGAACACAGACAATGTCTCCAAAGTATCTGACGCCAACACCATTTCTGCTGACGCCATCATCACCACCACCACC
>NW_026436120.1:0-392 GCF_001194135.2 Octopus bimaculoides
ATAATAATAATAATAATAATAATAATAATAATAATAATAATAATGGTTTAGGGCAGTGGTTTCAAACTTTTTCACTACCAAGGACCTCAAGATATTGAAAAATCTGTCAGCTTAACATGTTCACGGATCCCCCTAGTACTAGCTTTGCGGGCCACCAGGGGTCCGCAGACCACTGATATAAGGTATTTCTTCTAACTCTTTACGTTCTGAGTTCGAATCCCACCTGTGTCAACTTTGCCTTTCATTCCTCCGTGGTCGATGAGGTGCCAGTCAAATAATGAGGTCATAGGCATTACCTAACACCCTCTCCACTCAAAATTATTAGCCTTGTGCCTAAACCAAATATACTCTTTTACTCTTTTACTTGTTTCAATCATTTGGCTGCGGCCATG
>NW_026436121.1:0-207 GCF_001194135.2 Octopus bimaculoides
ATATATATATGTATGTATGCATATGTATATGAAGATGCATGTGTGTACCTATCTATCTATCGATGTCTCTATGTATATGCAGGTATATGTACATGCATGCGTATATATGTATATATATGTATATATATATATAGATAGATATGTATATAGACATATGTATATATATGCATACACGCACACACACACACACACACACACACACACACA
>NW_026436122.1:0-578 GCF_001194135.2 Octopus bimaculoides
ATATATATATATGTGTGTATGTGTGTGTGTGTGTGTGTGTGTATGTATATGCATATATACATACATACATATATACATTTATACATACTATGATACGAAAAAGGAAATAGTGGAAGAGGATGAAGAGAGCAAGAGAGAGATAAGAGAGAGAGAGAGAAAGAGAGAGAGAAACTGAAAGTCTATATGTGAGTGAATGTGAGACAGAGGCAGAGACAGTGAGAGCGAGAGAGAAAGAGAGAAGAGAGTAAAATGACTGGCAGGCAAATTTAAGGAAATTATCAGAGGAATTCAATGTTTGACTAGATTTCGAGAAGTGCATCGAGCAATGAACGTAACAGGTTTGTTTGAAAGCACAAAGAAATGGGAGGAAATGACAAAAATCCTCTCACCGAATGTTACAGGTTACCAAAGCAAACGTAACCTGTTGATCCTCTTCGGAATTTAATTTAATATTAATTTAATATCAGCGAGTGAAGGCGTGCAACAGATATTCTGTGGCAAAGTGAAAAACCGTTTTGGGCGATGAGCACCAGCATTACTATTATTATTATTATTATTATTATTATTATTATTATTAT
>NW_026436123.1:0-222 GCF_001194135.2 Octopus bimaculoides
TACTAGCTTCATTTCTTTCAAGCCTACACATGTCCTCAGCAGTCATGGCCTATGTTTCACTGCTATGTAGAATAGGAGTTCACACACATGCATCATACAGTCTACCTTTCATCCTGAAGAGAGGCTCTTAGTTGCCAGCAGAGGTAGGAGTTCCCTGAACTTTACCCAGGCTATTCTTATTGTAGCTGCTATACTCTCAGAGCAACTACCCCCACTACAGAT
>NW_026436124.1:0-368 GCF_001194135.2 Octopus bimaculoides
CATGTCCATTGTCCGGAAATCTTTCGTCACACATCTGTGACCACTTCAGCAACACTTTCCATTTTCGTGTGCGTTCTTGTTCCATTTACTTCATTCTGTTCTTCTGGAGTAAGTGCAGCAAGAACACACACGAAAATGGAAAGTGTTGCTGAAGAGTTCACAGATGTGTGAAGAAAGGTTTCCGGGCAATGGACGAGTTAATATAATAAAATAATAACAGTAATAAACGAGTGAAGAAAAAATATGTAGTGCGTGTGATTATTTGGCAAAAAAAAAATAAAAAATGACCGTCCCGAAATACAACAGCATATATATACTGCTTCTGTCGTTATGATCTATCTATCTATCTATCTATCTATCTATCTATC
>NW_026436125.1:0-302 GCF_001194135.2 Octopus bimaculoides
TATATATATATATATATTTCTTTTTTAATAATTATATACAAAATTATAGCAAGAGGTTGGTTATACGCTTTTCCACGCGCTAGAAAAATAGACGCCTAAAGACGCTATTACCACGGGCTGTAGTCGGTCAGAAGAAAGATATTGAATTGAACTTTTTGTTAATCGTGTACAAGACCCTGTTTCAAGCTTAAGGTAAAAAAAAATTATACCTACTGCTCTCATCAGCAAACGGTATTCCAGTGTATAAATTTTCAACCACGTGTAGTATATCAAAACATACTCTGCAGTGAATGCAGTTTTGA
>NW_026436125.1:312-473 GCF_001194135.2 Octopus bimaculoides
ATATCAAAACATACTCTGCAGTGAATGCAGTTTTGATCCAGGATAAATTTTTCAAATATTAATTATAATAAAGAGAAAAGAGAGATGAGAATTCTACTTTACTGTATATTTCTGCTGGTGAGAGCAGTAGGTATAATTTTTTTAAACCTGAAGCTTGAAAT
>NW_026436125.1:483-751 GCF_001194135.2 Octopus bimaculoides
ATCTTGTACACGATTAACCAAAAGTTTAATTCATTATCTTTCTTTTGTCCGACTACGGCCCGTGTTTTATTTTTCGGAGTTTTTAAGGTGGTAATAACGTGGAATGAAACAAATTTTCCTCAACTGTCATGCATGAACTTGGAACATATCCATCTTGCTAATTCTGATTCCAAATTTCAAATACTTCTCTTATAGGCTCCAATTTATCATCACTTCTCTTTTGTCTTCTTGCACTAGCATCATCAAAACGCAATACTTGTAAAATCTG
>NW_026436125.1:761-994 GCF_001194135.2 Octopus bimaculoides
TAAAATCTGTTGAAATCTTCCCCGGCTCATAATTTTGTTGAATATTGGGCAACCATCTTCTTGACTCCGTAACTGTGTGACATTTTCACGTTTAGCTTTATAAAAACCTATAAGAATAATCAGTCCAATCAGTCCGGAGTGATCAATTACCTTCCATTTATCTTTGTAAACAACCTGACCTTTAACATTTGTCCATTTACGAATTACTTCAAGAAGATTCTGGCGCATAAAGA
>NW_026436125.1:1004-1162 GCF_001194135.2 Octopus bimaculoides
CCATTTACGAATTACTTCAAGAAGATTCTGGCGCATAAAGATAGTAAAACTCGTTTCAATGCTATCACAAAACCTTTTAGCGTCATCACATAGAAATATTGCATTACTCTATAACCTAGCAGATTGAAGGTGATGCAATACCACACAAATTTACAGGA
>NW_026436125.1:1172-1320 GCF_001194135.2 Octopus bimaculoides
CTAGCAGATTGAAGGTGATGCAATACCACACAAATTTACAGGAATATTTTTCCTATTTTTTCTAAAATTCAGCAAATAGATTCTATTTACTTTATATCTGATAAATATCTAGGGAAATAATATTTGATACTGCTTTTATTCTGTTTAG
>NW_026436125.1:1330-1433 GCF_001194135.2 Octopus bimaculoides
ATTTGATACTGCTTTTATTCTGTTTAGAATGACAAAAGTATTGTCTGAATATAATTCGAGGGTCCAATGGACCCATATGGTAATTAATGTATAAAGTGAAATT
>NW_026436125.1:1443-1607 GCF_001194135.2 Octopus bimaculoides
CATATGGTAATTAATGTATAAAGTGAAATTTTCTAGCTTTTATAAACATATGGAAAGTTTCCCATTCGACAAATAAAAGAGTCAAGAAAAAATAAGAGTCATGAGAAATCAGCTGAATCAAATAATATAAACAGTAGGAAAAAGCAACTGAAAAAACTGAAATG
>NW_026436125.1:1617-1926 GCF_001194135.2 Octopus bimaculoides
AATAATATAAACAGTAGGAAAAAGCAACTGAAAAAACTGAAATGGGTCCAATGGACCCATTGGTAGACAGAAGGTTAATCCATTCTCAATATTATCATTTACAATATAAGGGAAGATAACATTTCTTACTTATATTCAAATAGAACACATTGTGAATTCCAGTTATCAATTTGTTTATCTCCGCCACGAAGAGGAAATAATAGGGGATCTTTTGGTAAAATAAATTAATAACTGATTAGCACGTTATTATAGTTCTAAGTATGACGCTTTAATATCTAAAATAAAATCTAAATAAAGTTACTAGTTTTA
>NW_026436125.1:1991-2116 GCF_001194135.2 Octopus bimaculoides
TACGCCATCTACGATAAGTCTTGGTAGGTGAAAATCAACTAAAAAAGAAAACCTTACAGTGAAAAAAACCTGTTTATAATTCAAAAGACGATGAAATTAATAGGGAAAGTTTGAAGGCTGTTTTG
>NW_026436125.1:2282-2389 GCF_001194135.2 Octopus bimaculoides
GCATAATCTATGTACATATTAAAGAGAACAACAAAAGTTATAACAGATGGTAGGGTCGGTAGAAGGGAAGAAATATTAAAGTTGCTAGAAACAACAGCCAAATCTCC
>NW_026436125.1:2399-2507 GCF_001194135.2 Octopus bimaculoides
AGAAACAACAGCCAAATCTCCCTTAAATCACACAAAGTAAACGGAATTTTGCCCATCTCTACGTTCTGAGTTCAAATTCCGCCGAAGTCGACTTTGACTTTCATCCTT
>NW_026436125.1:2531-2684 GCF_001194135.2 Octopus bimaculoides
GTTGAACACAGGGGTCGATATAATCGACTATTCTCCACCTGCCCGAAGCCTCCCTTGTGGGAAAAATTTAAAATAATAATAATAATAATGACCTTTGCCGATTAAAGTCCCAACCCACAACTAAGTCTTAAGTGTATATATATATGGGCAACA
>NW_026436125.1:2808-2916 GCF_001194135.2 Octopus bimaculoides
AAAAGATTGTTAAATTTTCAGATTAACACCCGTACGATTTTCACTACAGTTTTAGAGCTAGGGTTTTAGGGTCAGAGTTAGGGTTAGGTAGGTAATCGTGCGGGTGTT
>NW_026436125.1:2945-3058 GCF_001194135.2 Octopus bimaculoides
AAAAACTCACAGTTTGTAGGGAATAAATGTTTGTCGATCGTATTTGAAAACGATGCGTCACTATTTTTGTTGTTGTTATCATGGTGAAGGACGAGTTAGAAATAACTTACAAT
>NW_026436125.1:3068-3215 GCF_001194135.2 Octopus bimaculoides
TTTTGTTGTTGTTATCATGGTGAAGGACGAGTTAGAAATAACTTACAATTTCCGCCAATTAAAATGAGGTATGTATGTATATATGTATGTAGTATGAAAAATGAAACCATTAAAGTGAAACTATCTGTCATTACACTATCAAAATGT
>NW_026436125.1:3225-3360 GCF_001194135.2 Octopus bimaculoides
GAAACTATCTGTCATTACACTATCAAAATGTGATTGTTTCAGTTTTGATATTGAAATAGTTTTCTGTTACCGTCAGTATTTCTCTTTCCTTTCTTTTTGTATTTGTTGTTGGATTGTTGGTAAAGGTTCATAAGA
>NW_026436125.1:3448-3671 GCF_001194135.2 Octopus bimaculoides
TGGATTTTATTCGTTATTAGGAATTATTTTGAGTGAAAAAATGACGCAGTTACCTAACAAATTATATTTAGAATATTAATTCCGATTCTTTAATCCAAGAAATTTGGAATAGTGTAAATGTATGAATTTTAAACATACACACACACAGAGAAAATATGCCTTCTATAGATAAGATACATATGTATGTATGTGTGTATGTATGTATGCATGTATGTATGTATGT
>NW_026436125.1:4031-4547 GCF_001194135.2 Octopus bimaculoides
ATACACATACATATATATACATCTATCTTACATAATAATACAATACATAATTACATTAAACAATACAACACAAAACGTATATCATTAAATTTGTATACTACATAGCCCACAAATCATAATGTAATGGAAAGCATTTCTTCTTCACTTACATATATTAATATTAATTATTGTGATCCTATAAGATGGATTATTTCTTTATTCATTAATTTTATCTTTATATAATGACATATATTATTTTGCCCCACAGATATTAACATTCAGATACTTATAATATACTCAAACCATATAGATATTTTATATTATACTTTCTATATAAAAGTACGTTTTATACTTATATATTCACATATACAGAAAAATGTACATATATATAGCCAATACGTTCACATATACACACGCATACACCTAAATCCATATACATACTCATAGGTGAATACACCTGTATACATATTGTATATATTCACATGTCCATACATAATACATACATGCATATATATATATATATATATATATATATAT
>NW_026436125.1:4557-5355 GCF_001194135.2 Octopus bimaculoides
TATATATATATATATATATATATATATATATACTCTCTCCTGTTCAATATATTCATATATATACACACATAGTTATAATCAATATTACTCGGGTATAATTTGTTAGACTTTTCTAAGTAGCCATTATAGTGCTCTTGTTACTTAATATACTTCTACTATAATGCCTATTTTCAGCTATTGATTTAAGATATTCATGTATATAAGATTTTAATTTTTAACTGACATGAAATCTCATTTATACCTCACTTAAGTTTAATAAATAGATACTTATTTATGTGTTTACATGAAAATACTTTTTCATTTCTCGTGTTAATAAGGTTTCCTTTTCTTTTTATATTTTATAGTTTTCTTCTAAGGATAATCTACAGAATTTATCATTAATTTTGTAACTTGGTGCGTGTACTAAAATCTTCCATTTAATTGTGTAGTTAACTTTATTTCTTTTCAATTGCCATATTTTGCTTGATAATCATGTACTAATCATTTTATTTTGCGCCCTAAATGTCGATTCATGATTCGCTATGTATCCTTCATGAACATTGGCAAGCAATTAGGATGCAGCAAAACGGCTAGTATTCAAGCATAGAAGCTTTACCAAGCTACTGGCCAATACAAAGATTGGCAAAGAACGGGCACTCCGAGAAACACAACAGTACAGATGGATCGGCGAATTCATAGGCTCTCTGAAGATAACCGAATGCTAACGGCAGTGGACATTTGCAAGCAATTATCTGATGAAACTGACATTAGCTTTACACCACAAACTGTCAGAAACCGCCTAAAAGAATTTGGACTGTT
>NW_026436125.1:5365-5908 GCF_001194135.2 Octopus bimaculoides
GCTTTACACCACAAACTGTCAGAAACCGCCTAAAAGAATTTGGACTGTTCGACCGGATCGCTCGAAAGAAGCCGATAATTTCTGAGATGAACCGGCGGAAGTGGATCAAGTTTGCTATATACATACATATATATAGTTGAAAATTTTCGTTATAAGTATAAATATATCATCAACAAGTATAAAAAATGGAGAAAAAAGATGTTGGATCAAAATTAGATTTAATAGAAAATTGGATTCAATACATACGCTCGTTTCGGAAGACAATACAACTATGTAAGATGAAAGTTATAAACATAGTAATTATTATTTACATTTGACGGATATAAAACTGTATAGTAATTATATAGAACTGTATTGTAATTATAATTAAATTTATGCATTATCATTCTAATCAGTGTGAGGAATTTTTGGAAGAACATCAAAAATGTTTAATAAAAAATAAAATGAAATAAAATAAGATACAATAAGGGAGAATACAGATGGGGTAATAGGGAAAAATCAGATATTTACAAGTAAGTTGTAAAAGGGAATAATAATAATAAT
>NW_026436125.1:5957-6150 GCF_001194135.2 Octopus bimaculoides
AAAATCAGATATTTACAAGTAAGTTGTAAAAGGGAATAATAATAATAATAGTGAGAGAGACGAAAAAGAAAAAGAAAGACATGTCATTGTGTATGCAAGTCTATATGTGCAGTAAACTATAATATAAAAATAAAAATCTAGCGAACGGATATGTTTAAAGAAATAGTAACAGGTCGAGACGAAGTATAATGTA
>NW_026436125.1:6160-6600 GCF_001194135.2 Octopus bimaculoides
ATGTTTAAAGAAATAGTAACAGGTCGAGACGAAGTATAATGTAAACAAAGCCACCTGTTTCTAGTAGAATATAGCACAACCATTTCACTGGTAGAAAAAAAGTCATAGAGAGTTATACGTATACATATTAATATTGAAAAACGAAACAAATATATATATTACAAGAGGCATAAAGCTGAGAGACAAGACTAGGTTTGAAAATGATACAATATTTAAGTAAAAATGTACAATATTTAAGTAAAAATGTACAGCCTTGACACATTTCCTGTGTCCTTATATTTGCGAGGGGGAGACAAACACCCCCACCAAGCCTAGTCTCCATTCAGGGACATGTTTCTGAATCATTGCTTGTCATCAGCCTGAAGTAGCAAAACCAGCTGTCTGAAGAAATCTGTCAACCTCTCGCAAATATATATATTTCTAGTGAAAACACATTCACT
>NW_026436125.1:6610-6718 GCF_001194135.2 Octopus bimaculoides
TCTAGTGAAAACACATTCACTGATTACAAAAATTAGAAATGATCTAATTGTAAATCTTACAGAGAGAATTAAGCAGCAGTGTTACGATAAAGCAGTTGTATACTGTCA
>NW_026436125.1:6728-6875 GCF_001194135.2 Octopus bimaculoides
GTCAACTTAATGTGACAGTCCCAATAAGGGAATCATACTGCTGCTATTTATCTCTAGGAAGCTAGACCGCTTCCTGTCGGCCTTGACACATTTCTTGTGTCCTTATATTACACATACAAAGACACACGCACATATATATATATATAT
>NW_026436125.1:7653-7854 GCF_001194135.2 Octopus bimaculoides
GAAAGCCAAGCAGTACAGCATGTCGTTTCCAAATTTCTGGCAGAGTGAATTGAGCCGTGGTTCTCTTTTTCTCACACACGGTGCTCAACTGACCCTACTATACAGTATAGTCCGCAAAATCAAAAACAAAAAGCGCATGCGCGAAATAAAAAATATAGAATAGTGACAATTTACCCATCACACTCTGTATATATATATATA
>NW_026436125.1:7864-7991 GCF_001194135.2 Octopus bimaculoides
ATATAGAATAGTGACAATTTACCCATCACACTCTGTATATATATATATATATTCTTTTATTCTTTTACTTGCTTCAATCATTTTGACTGCGCCCATGCTGGAGCACCGCCTTTAGTCGAGCAAATCG
>NW_026436125.1:8001-8198 GCF_001194135.2 Octopus bimaculoides
CGATCCCAGGACTTATTCTTTGTAAATCTAGTACTTATTCTATCGGTCTCATTTGCCGAACCGTTAAGTTACGGGGACGTAAACACGCCAGCATCGGTTTTCAAGCGATGTTGGGTGACACTCACACACAAACATAAACACACACATACACACATATATATGTATACGACGGGCTTCTTTCAGTTTCCGTCTACCAA
>NW_026436125.1:10223-10366 GCF_001194135.2 Octopus bimaculoides
CATACACACAGACACATATACATGCACACACACACTTACATGCTTGCATATATACACACATGTGTATGCGCACACACACTCACCCACACACATGCGCACAAACAAACAAAAAGAACGGACAACGGACAGAGTCAACGAGTATT
>NW_026436125.1:10463-10572 GCF_001194135.2 Octopus bimaculoides
TAATCAGGTTAGAATTATTTCTAAGTTTAAAAATTTCATATGTTTCCATGAAACATAGCTCACATCTATATCTGCTATTTCTATAAGGTTGAGCTTTTCTTATAATTTC
>NW_026436125.1:10582-10818 GCF_001194135.2 Octopus bimaculoides
TTTCCCATTTAAGGCTAAAACTAGTACCACTTTCCTTTAATTCCCAAATTCTATTTGATAAAGACGTACAATTAGCCTTATGTTTAAGTCTAAACGATGGCAGGTGATTATATATACGCTGTTTCAAATTAATCGTACATTCCACATAATTATAATTATCAGTTATAGTACATTTATATACTACGCTTCGGGTGAGACATCGGCCTAATAACGGACAACGGGACTTATTTCTACAA
>NW_026436125.1:10828-10997 GCF_001194135.2 Octopus bimaculoides
TAACGGACAACGGGACTTATTTCTACAATTGCAACTAGTAGAACTATCAATAACACCAATATTATTACTAAGATTTAAATTATTATCGTTATCATTATTCGCATTGATATTATTTCCCTTATTATTAATTCTATTATCAGGCTTGTTATGATCACTTCTATTACTATCT
>NW_026436125.1:11713-12015 GCF_001194135.2 Octopus bimaculoides
AAGAAGGAAATTTGTTTTGTAAAATAGCGATAAATTTCTTGTATATATTAGTGGATAATGCACAGTTGAATGGGATTGATATTAGATATACAAGTTTAATTTTAAAATTTTAATCCAATATATACAAAAATTTTAATTTCACATCTTATCTATGGGTCCTTTATATTGATGTAAATAAGTCTCAATGTACTTTACCATAGCATCTTAAATTAGCGCCACTTCATTGTTTTTGTATACTCCCTTAATTGATTTTTTACATTGTTATACACTATTTCATTTTATTTCATTATTAATTTATAATT
>NW_026436125.1:12113-12262 GCF_001194135.2 Octopus bimaculoides
CTGTATCTGTATACAATATAGCAATTTTATTTTATATATACGTTTGACCTTATGATAAGACTTCCCCTGTTCCATTATAAACTGGCCTGCTAGTAGAGACCCCACCCCATAGTAGTTTGTCACCAAACCCTAAGAAATTTTATAACTAT
>NW_026436125.1:12282-12427 GCF_001194135.2 Octopus bimaculoides
TTACCCCTCACCCTAAAAAGAAAATGTCAGTGTCATCTTAAGCTTTGAATCACTAAGCCTGATAAGATAGACCATAAATCAGAAACAAAAAACACATAAAATCAGTGACAGTTAAAAATCTGCTTAGAATTATTTACTAGCCTGT
>NW_026436125.1:12553-12657 GCF_001194135.2 Octopus bimaculoides
ATCTTTGTGCAGCTGAAGATTGCTCTACATTTTATATTTGATATAATGTTCATGTTGCTTAATTAAATGGAGTCGCATGAAACGATCGTATTGCATTAACTTTG
>NW_026436125.1:12728-13942 GCF_001194135.2 Octopus bimaculoides
AGTTTCCGTCTACCAAATCCACTCACAAGGCTTTGGTCGGCCGGAGGCTAAAGTAGAAAACACTTACCCTAGGTACCATGCTGTGGAAAGTAACCTGGAACCTTGCAGTTGGGAAGCAAGCTTCTTACCACACAGCCGCGCCTGCGCCTATCCATATATAAAGAATGTGCTTAAGATCGCTATCAGTTAAAGTAGAAATTTACTGGTTGAGGATAGCCACACCGAGTTAAGAAAATTTTCGGTCAGTTTTCCATTACGTCCATATATCAAGGTCATGTGGCAGCTGCATAAGAATGTCACATCAAAGCGTTAAACCAGCGGTACTTGAAGTTCATTAATTAAACTTTAATTTTGCTCATGATAAATTTCAGCTACCTTCATTTCATTTTGACTAAGTCCTCTTTACCTCTCCGTGTGTATGTGTATGAATCTTTGTTTAACTTAACATATGCGCACAACACATGCACGCGTCTATCCCCCACGATCCTTTCTGTCTCTATATCCCTTTCTTTCTCGGTCACTTCTGTATATATTTACATTTGCTCAGTAAATGCAACATATTTAAATGAATGTTGTGAAAATTTAGGAACCAAATAACTTCGGTTTTTCGGTTATTTCTAACTGTAGTTATTCATGACAGTTATACATTCCAAAAAGGTTAAAACTAATATTTCTTTTACAACCGTTATGATTACATTTCGGTAAGAAAGACTGAATCATTCACGCATATATAAGACAAACAGTCACCTAGCCTTGGCTAAATAAGATAACTGCTCACACAGTTACAGGACACGACCAAAAGGTTAAAACAGCCCTAATTTCGGACGCAACTTTCATCTTCCATTGCTATAGTTCTGTCATTCGTCATATCTACTAGGAAAAAGCTTTGACGTGACCATTTCACGCGGCTGTCACATGATATTAACAAACTGACGTAGCAAAAAAAAGTGACCGAAAATTTTCTTACCTCATCACGTGGCCTTCCTTAATTTGTATGTTAACTCGTAGCGATCTGAGTCACGTTTTCTCTATAAAAACAATTTTGTGTATATATATTTTTGCAACAATATCTGGTCTATTGGATTGAATAAACTCATCAGTTTTAGTACGAAGTCCTAAAGAACGGAATATTATTTTCTACTTCATTGGCAGGCTTATGTTCACACCGTTCTCAATTAGTAGTCCCCACTGACGGCATATGATCCAATACAAAT
>NW_026436125.1:13952-14607 GCF_001194135.2 Octopus bimaculoides
CCGTTCTCAATTAGTAGTCCCCACTGACGGCATATGATCCAATACAAATCTTGATCAAGTGTATCGGGGTGAATGGTATACTCGGTTGAGGTTAATATGGAGCTGTCAGAGATGAGGTGGTCAATTCTTTCTCTGGTTGTACCTCAAAGGCAACAAGTTGGACTAGCATAATTTTTGATAATGTTGACTTGGTAATTTTTGTTAGTTAGAGACTTATCCTGAACTTTTATAATGAAGACCTCTATTTCTGATTTAAGTCCATAGACAGACAGTCACAAATGGGTTATATATGTATCAACATCAGAATAGCTGGTTCTTGAAGGATATTTAACATATAATGCTTTACTTTTCCATCTGTCACGCACATCTTCTGATGTTGGTGCTGCATTGATCTCTATTTTAATTTTTGCCAAGTTCTTGGTAGAATCTTTTGGGGTTGGAGTTGAACTGCTTTTGTTCAAGGAAATGTTAGCGTTTCTCATACTGATGGATTCTTTATGCTTTGGTTAGGATATCTTACTTTAGCTGTTCTTTTATCTCAGTTAATGATGTTGTTTTATTATCAACTTCAATTTTTGGGAGGTACAATCGGTGGTCTATACTGAGATCTGTGGCTTTTAATTCTTTGATTATACTTATTTTCAGAGTATCATAA
>NW_026436125.1:14617-14779 GCF_001194135.2 Octopus bimaculoides
ATCTGTGGCTTTTAATTCTTTGATTATACTTATTTTCAGAGTATCATAATCATTAATTTCGCCTTCACACTTTCCAGGTTTTAGATTTGTTCTGCATTCCTTCTCGTTTATAATTTTGTCTGTGGTGTTCTGGTTTGATACATGCTGCTCATCATTATGCAT
>NW_026436125.1:14952-15160 GCF_001194135.2 Octopus bimaculoides
GTGCTCTATTTCTATTTCTGATATTTTTTTTGTATTGAGAATATATCTCCGCATGTTAGCTAGTTTATTAGGGTTCATTGCTCTATCCAAATCTTTATCTAGGTCATTTTTCTTCCAGATTTTATATGTATATGTTGTGTTTTCGTTCTCTGGGTAGAGCTGTAAAATAAGCGTGTAGGATTGAAATATATTCTTCACGTGTCCATTT
>NW_026436125.1:15170-15524 GCF_001194135.2 Octopus bimaculoides
TGTAAAATAAGCGTGTAGGATTGAAATATATTCTTCACGTGTCCATTTATGCGTTTTTGATTTTATTTGCAAGATTGTGGAATAGCTCCCGGCCCTTTATTTTGATGGTCATCATTTTCGTAGGATACCGGTCCGTTCATTTCTTGTGTTAAATGGTTTTGCACGTACAGATTTTTGTACTTTTGTGTAATAAGTTTAAAGCACGTACTTCCCGTTTGTTATCCTTGGGTTGAATAATACGAGTATTATTTAATTATTTTTCATTTTTTTGTGTGTGTGATGATTGGGGCAGTGACGGTCTGATGTTGATTTGAACTGTAATGTGGCGAGCGTGTTTACACGTGTTGTGCGAGT
>NW_026436125.1:15534-15760 GCF_001194135.2 Octopus bimaculoides
TTGATTTGAACTGTAATGTGGCGAGCGTGTTTACACGTGTTGTGCGAGTGATGGTGATGGTACACAGTTAAAATACATAATTTCATTTGGAAAATAGAAATAGATTTTAATGAGTATTACTTACTTAGATATAGTCTAACACTTTGTCAGTTATTTTAGGTTCTATTTGTTATTTTAATTCCCGATGTTTTTCGATTGATCTCAGAGCAGTGTTTTATCGCTCTCA
>NW_026436125.1:16000-16118 GCF_001194135.2 Octopus bimaculoides
TCTGTATGTTATATATACTTGTAAGTCCTGGTGCTTTTGTTATGTATTTGCCTGAATATTTTTTTATCATACCTAAGGCGCCTACTATGAAAGGAATTGTTTCTGTTTTTAGATTCCA
>NW_026436125.1:16137-16251 GCF_001194135.2 Octopus bimaculoides
TCCAGGTCTTTGTATTTTGAAAGTTTCTCCATTTCATTTAGGGAAACGTTATCATCTACTGGTATTTTATAGCTCTTCTTCTTCTTCTTCTTCTTCTTCTTCTTCTTCTTCTTC
>NW_026436125.1:16761-16909 GCF_001194135.2 Octopus bimaculoides
GGTTCCAAGCAGTGCTGTTTTCTGCAAGTGCTCCACCCTAATTGCAGCCCGTATTTGTTTCACGTACCTCTCGAAATTTTTGCTCACTGTTCCCAGGTCTCCGACAATCATTGGTACTACTGCTACCTTTTTCATCGACCACAACTGC
>NW_026436125.1:17131-17246 GCF_001194135.2 Octopus bimaculoides
CAAGTCCATACTTGTTGCCAAGTGTCCAATGGACAAGCCTGGCTATATTGTCGTGGTGTCTCTTTTATTCTTTCTGGGCTAGTGGCGTACATTGGCTGGTAATATGCCATACGGT
>NW_026436125.1:17322-17445 GCF_001194135.2 Octopus bimaculoides
GTCTATTCTGTATTTTATGTAGTTTGTTCTTAGTGCTTGCTCTTGGGTAGTACAGATTAGAGCCTCCGTTCCAGGTTTTAAATCACTTTTAGTTATCCACAGTCATCTTTTTTCTCTGTCTGT
>NW_026436125.1:17455-17604 GCF_001194135.2 Octopus bimaculoides
TTAAATCACTTTTAGTTATCCACAGTCATCTTTTTTCTCTGTCTGTCTTACTTCAACATCCCTATGAAATTGACCATGCATTCTTTTCTCTACTCACCCATTTTCAGTTTCGTTCGTTTTCAATTTCTTGTACAGTGCTTTATCTTTGC
>NW_026436125.1:17614-17813 GCF_001194135.2 Octopus bimaculoides
TTTGCAATCTTTCATCCTACATAAGCCTGACCTTCTTACTTCTAATAATAACGGTTCTGTGGCATTTTTACGTACCATGCTATGTTGCTTTCTTTTGCTCTATTACTGTGTTCGCATCCAATAAGTCCTCTTCCCCCTCTTTTTCTTGGTATACAGTCTGTCTGTGTCACTTTTTGGGTGGAGTGTCCCATATCTAGTT
>NW_026436125.1:17861-18049 GCF_001194135.2 Octopus bimaculoides
GTCTACTGTCCATGCGATTACCCCTGTTCCATATCTAAGGAGTGAAACTATCCAGGTATTGATAGCCTCAATCTTATTCCGCCCGTTTCGACTTATGGAACAGTCTCAGTCTGCGCAAGTACTCCACCTTAAATTTTGCTGTCATTTCTTTCTCCATCAATTTATCCATTTCCAAAATCCCCAAGTAC
>NW_026436125.1:18059-18166 GCF_001194135.2 Octopus bimaculoides
TCCATTTCCAAAATCCCCAAGTACTTATAACCCGTCTCTTCTATCTGCTTGATAACCTCCCCCGACGGTATTGTTAACCCGTCCATACATTTGATTTTGCCTCTCTT
>NW_026436125.1:18267-18399 GCF_001194135.2 Octopus bimaculoides
TTACTATGAAGTTTGAGGTCATCCATGAATAACAAAGTATTGACGTGTTGTTGGCGGCTTTTGAATACACACCCAGCTTTTACTTTCCTCAGAATCAGTGTTAGTGGTATCAAGCTCAGTACAAAGATCAGT
>NW_026436126.1:0-202 GCF_001194135.2 Octopus bimaculoides
ATGATGGTGGTGGTGGTGGCGATGATGATGATGATGATGATGATGATGATATTGATAATGGTGAATTGATGTTGATGATGGCGGTGAGGGTATTGACGATGTTAATGGCAATGATGCTAATAAGGTTGTCGACGGCGGTGATGACAACGATAAAGATGATGATAACTATGATGATACGAAAAAGATGAGAAACAAAAAAAAA
>NW_026436127.1:0-1897 GCF_001194135.2 Octopus bimaculoides
ATACGCATTATATATCAAGGGTTGAACAGAAAGAATACAAGGAGAAAACGTTAGGCGAAAGCAGACATGCATACATGTACGTGTGCATGTATGTACATGTGTGTGAGAGGGTAATATAAAAATTATGTGTGTGTGTGTGTGTGTGTGTGTGTGCGCGTGAGGATAATATATGTATATAATAAAGCATAATCTACTATGTGTGTGTATGAATATATGTAGACGTGTGTCAGTGTGTAATATATATGTGCGAGTTTAACATATATATAAATGTAAGCATAATGTATGCATATATATATATATATATATATATATATATATATATATATATATATACGCACGTGTGTGTGTATATAATAGTATGGGAATTCAAGAACACAGCTCTACTCATGCGCGTGCGCACGCACACATGCACGCATACTCAAATAAAATAGAATTTAGAATAAACTCTTCAAGTTTTCTTGGTACATTTCGCTTGAAACAAGAACATATTTTACCCCGACGAATTATGATAATCGTTTGAATCTCACTTATCACTATGATGAGAGTTTATACAAGTACAGTGACACTGGCAGCGGTAGCAGCAGCAGCAGCAGCAGCAGCAGCAACAACATTAGCGACAGCAACAACATACGTACATACATGTACGTGTGTGTAGAGAGAGAGAAAGAGAGAGAGAGAGAGAGAGAGAGAGAGAGAGAGAGAGATGGGGGGGAGAAACAATAACGTTTGATAAACAATCAAATGATTATGGTGGAGATGGGTTAAAAAACAGTAACCAGTGCCTTTAAGTAAAAATGTATGTTTAATGTGTTCACTATCAAAATAGTTATGTATGTTGCCAGCTGCACTATGCACTTGTTGATACAAGAGGCAAATATTAAGGGAAGTTGAAGGAGGAGGAGCAGCAGAAGAAGAAGAGGGGAGGAGGAGGAGCAGCAGAAGAAGAAGAGGGGAGGAGGAGGAGAGAAAAGAAAAAAAAGGGAACATGAACTAAAGCAAATTAGATCAGTTCCGCGTACCCACATGACTTTATTGAATTGAAAGCTTTATTTTAAAAGAAGATTATATGGAACACATGTTTCAGAGATAATTTTGATTGTTATTAGATAACGCGGAAATCATGGCCTTAGAATCACTGATACATTTCAAAAGCCGAGGCAAAATTTATGTATGTATCCGTATATGTGTGTATGTGTGTGTGATACATAGTTACGATTTTATATATATATATAAAAGATGAACACCAATGATGGGAACTTGGTTTGCATAGCAGTGGGGGTTTCAGTGTTTCTGGCACATCGCTACTGTCATTCGTTTTGTTCAATTTTTAATCGTGGACAAAGTTTTTTTCATCTGAGAAAGACTAGAGCATGTCGGGCTCTTCGGGAAACTTCAGTTTACTCAGCGCTTTGACTATATTACACAGTCCTTCTGGAACCGTGTAATATGGTCATGAACTGCCCTCTTTTCATAGCAAAATGGCGGTGCCCCAGCATGGCCACAGCTCATGAGCTGAAACTAGATAAAATAAAAAATGAAAAATATATATATTATTTGGGATAAAAAACCAAATTTACTGGTAAAAACTCAAATAAATTCAATTTATTAAAAAATAAAATTAAATGAAGCTTCACATAAAATATAAATAAGTAAAAGCACAATAAATAAGTATAATATAATACAAAGTAAATATCATAAGATAATGATAATAAAACGACTACACGTGTTTCATAACCGATTTTCAAATAGAAAAAATATTTAAATCGATTAAAACTATCGAAAATCAATTCTATTCAAAAATATAGCTAATCTTCAGGTCAAAATACAACAACAATAATAATAAAAGAATGTATATATCAACCAACAATAAATAACAAGTATATATATATATATATAT
>NW_026436127.1:5925-12967 GCF_001194135.2 Octopus bimaculoides
GAGAGAGAGAAAGACAGAGACAGACAGACAGACAGACAAACAGACAGAGAGGGAATTCGTTGAAACCTTTTTCAGAATTCCGTTCTAAATACAGGAAATAACGATAAGGTTAGGGTTTAGAGTCAGGGATTGTAGATTAGTATTCTAGGGTGAGGTTTAGATCTAGAACTTTGGATTTAGAGTTTAGGATGAAACCCTCTTGCTGGGTGTGAAGAGGTCGAAGAATGGAATCTTGCTTGATATTCAGCTATAGCATTTTCTGATTGTCGTCTATATCTAAGTACAAATAAGGTACAAAACTGACGAGATCATCCGCAGCCATATTGAACTTCAGCCAAAAAATCGCTAGCAAGGATTCTGCCTGATAAACTTAATGACTGTGCTATCATTGAAGCACTTTAAGTAATATTTGGTGGTGGTGGTGGGGTAGAAATTGCACCCTCTCTCCTCTTTGAAGAAATATTTGAGAATACCACGTACAAATTCATCACTGTAAACACTGTAATGACAGACTGCAAATGAGGTTCTGCTGAAAATCGTCGCAAATCCAAACTAGAGATCACAAACAAGTTACTGCATATATATGACAAAAATAGAAATTTCAGAAATATAAGAACAAAACAGAATGAGAGAGAAACAAAATATAAAATGAATAAAAAGGGAGGGGACAAGGGAACAATACAAAGATTGTGAAGGGTATTCTCTTTTTTTTTTTTTTCATGACGGGAATGGTTTTTATAGATTTCGGGTTGCAACCAGAGCTTATGTATTGAATTTTGTATTTGAGACGCACCGCGATAATGCGTCACTAAAAATACAGGATATGTTGTCAAAGTAGCCAATGTCGATAGTTGTAAGCTAACTACATTTATGGCAAGGTTTCTTAAACCTGGTTGGGCTGGTGGCGACTGGAATTGATGTTTTGTTTTGCCGAAGTAATTTCTATAAATATACTCTTTTTCTATTTTCAAGGTTCAAGGCGATGTCTTAGAAATTTATGGAATGGAGGGTGGTGTCTACTGTTATTTTTTCACACTAAGTCTTTGTAAGTTTTGATGACGTGTTTCCTTAATTCTATAATTTTTATCAGTCAACATTGCATGAACTTTTGACTCAGACATCTTGATACAGACCGCATTTGTCAACAGAGAATTTATTCGTTAGGGAAGATAGGGGTTTAGAGAGCAACATATCTCAAATCTCATCCGAATATTTAACTCACTTGGAGATGTCGAAATTAATATGGTGGTCTTCTTTAATTCTTGGGAGTTGTCGAAGTAACTGTGATTTACGGGTATATAGGATTATTGTAATGACTGAGATCTGAGATTACGTAATGTGTAACGAAGCTTAAAGTTTTAACAGTAGCGGTTTACTTACAATGTTAACTTGTGTAAATTATTGAGACTATTAATATAGTTTATGTTACAACACTGAATGACGGAAATGGTTATATTTGATAGTTGTACAGATGTATCTCATTTTATTTTGCGGCTGATTTTGTCTTGTATAATAGTTAATTTTTGTGTTTGTTTTATCTCTATATAACGTCTCTGACTTATTGAAATTACATCAATATAAAATTGTTTAATATAGAAAATATTAGATTTTATTTTATTACAATTCGACCCTTACTCCTCAGTACTGTTATAGACTTAGTTTTAGTGAGATCGATGACATTGCTTTAGCCAAACCAGGTTTTACGTGTTTTAATCTTTGACAGTCAATTTCATCTATCTGGTCTTGGACTCGATACGGTATATTGTCGGGAACCTAAGTTTACCCATACAGGTCGTGAGAAAGGGGAACAAAGAACATAGATAACCTGAGCCATAAGGTTTGGGCAACTCATTGCTCTTTGAGAGAGCCAAAGAGATGCAATGCCCTTGACATTTCAAGAGTTTATAGTTTCCTGCGCCAACCATGTCATGAAGAGAGGGTTAACATTTCGATTTTCATTTAAATAATTATATTTACTCTTGGAAAAGAAGAAATTTAAGGACTAGCAAAATGTAGTTTATGTTTCTTTACGTTCCGAGTTAAAATCACTCTGAGACCAGCTTTATTCCTTATATTTCTGGGGTTGATAAAATAATCATGAAATAGTGGGGTAAAAGATTCAATCGTCCCCACTTCACGCGTTAATATTTTGTGGCCTCTTATGTTCTAATTACAGAGGTTAATTTTCCTTTTAGCCTTCTGTATAAAATAAGCAAGAAGTCGTGTACTGGGATATTCATGCGATATTATTTCTCCATCAGCGACTTCGAGCCAACGAAGACCTCTATGCAACACTCGACCTGCTATATTCTTTTTCTAACAGCACCCTACTGCTTTAAAAGAAAGCACACATTGCGTAATATAATCTTGGACATTCTAAAAGATGTAATTGTCACGGATGGAAGGCCTCTAATCATAGAGTTGCTTGATCAGGAGCTGACCTGAGTCTAAACTTTGTGGTTTTGTACTAATGCAAGAAATCATTTACAGACTCGTATGAAACTTATTGTTATAGATGTTATGAACACGTATTATAAAGTATATTTTCTAGCTGCCAATATAATTGAAAACACCTTTGATAAATTAGGATAATATAAACGAAAAACCTAACGGGACTCCTCAGCTTATTTTGTTATTCTTTCCGTTTCTGAATAATCTGATATTTTTTTGCTGTTTGAATAACGTAAGTTGGCAAGCACCCACTCCCATCTCTTTCAAAGTGTTCTTCGTGAGATGTAATTTAAATTAGCATCAACACACACGAATTTACAAGATACACAAAACGCACAACACATACATACGTAAAGCTCAACTCACGACGAAGAAAAAATACAAGAAAGAAGCCAACACCAAGATGAATTACTTTCGTGCGCTTAATTAGCAACGATAAGTAGAGAATTACTGAAACTATATATAATGTCTCCCACCTGGAACTTTTGCTATATTGGTGGGAGTGACTTTATTGTAGTATTGATTTCTTACATTGGCATCAAGTCACACGTCTCTGAGAGAAAGGTAAAGTCAATTAAATCGACCTCGGTACGTATGGCTGGTACTTATTTCATCGCACCCAGAGAGATGTAATGGATAGATGTGTCCGTCGGGATTTGAATTCAGCGTCTAGAATGGCTAATCTACCGTAAAATCAATGTTTCTAAGAGACATTTTGCTTACAAAGTGATCAGGTGGGCTGCATCCATTCATTATTATAGTTTTGTAAAAAAAAACATAAAATGCTTCTTTCACTTTATCCATTCAAACAAACCAGTCATTTTCACCCAAAACTTAATAAAGGCCCTCTTTATATTTCTCCACAATTTTTACGTTAGCGCTCCTAATTTTCAGTTTAGGGTTCCAATTTCCCCTTCTATATTGTCCGTTGTTGCTTTCTGAGTTTTAGAATTCAACTACTCAGCTTTTTCATAACCTGCTGCCACTCTTCCTCTGGACGCACCCAGATGAAATCTATTTTTAAAAGTTTATTTGAATATACCCTTTATTCAGTGTAAGTTAAATTACAATTATACAGGATGGAAGACCCCCGGAAGAGTCGCAGGAGCGTCGTCATAATATAAGTGATGTATTTTAGGCATTTTGAAACTGTCGGAGCCCATATCTCTCTAGGTCTAAACACAGATTATTTCTTACGGAAAGAAGAAGAAGAAGAAGAAGAAGAAGAAGAAGAAGAAGAAGAAGAAGAAGAAGAAGAAGAAGAAGAAGAAGAAGAAGAAGAAGAGACTCCTGTACTACATTGGTAGTTCATTTACCGACCCCGGAAGGACGATGACTTTAGTACGATTCGAACTGTTATGCAGAAACCCGGAACGAATACCGCTAAACATTCCATCCGTCACTCTAATACTACTTATGAGCAACCTCTACACCTAATTTGTGGAACTACATACCGAATATGGGGATTATAAGCACTGTAGTACTTACGTATAACAGTGAATATTTACACACACACATACACGTACACACACATTCAGGAATGTGTATTGATACGAGTTACATACATATTAAACGTAAATTGAAAACAGAATACAAAGGATATCGTAGTACACGTGTTTCAAGCTTTATACACAAACTGTCATTACATCAGAGTAAAAGATGTTTTATATGACACATTCTACCAGTGTCCCAAGTTTGAAAGTGTTTCGTTAACAAATGGTGTCCGCCAAATCAGAAAGATCCCGTTAAACATAGACAGAAAACCATACGCTTATAGAGAAAAGTATAAACTTTTAACAGACTCCAGTACATCATGGTTGCTAATTGTTTTATTGGTCCTTAAGGAATGTAATATAAAGTCGATCTTGGTAGGGTTTGAACTCAGAATATATAAAGAACGTGCTGAAGTATTTCTGTCATTTTATCTCTTCTGCCATTCTTTCGCTCTCCTAGAGATAATCAAAATAAAGACATTTACTTATGTCGTTATCTATACACTAAAATACTAAGTATTGTGATCCTTTTATAATCTCAAAACTTATTGTTTAGCTCTTCTAAGGTCAGTAATATTTGATGTGGTTCATAGACGGAATCTTGATTCCTAGTGAGGCTTCTAAGGAGATACTTGAAAATAATTACAATGGTTCAACACAATGTAGCTGTAGCGGTACATTATCTTTTTAATTACAGTAACAGACTGAACAATATTGTTCTAGAAAAGATTACTTTCAAGCTGCGTATCGCCATCTCTTCTTTATAACACATTCTACATTTCTTTTCTTTTTTTGTTACAAGTGTTTCTTCTGCTATCAGGCGAACGACCACACTGAAAGCGTTAAACACAGCTTTAATCCTGGAATATATTTCAGTCATCCCTTTCAATAGATAAGTGTTTTATTAAAGGAAATTAACATAAAACTGAACACTTCATACAAAAGAGGTATATTATTTTTACAAATTAAGTGTAATTTGTTTGCTGGTTTTTGAATCCTCTGTTGATAATTGATTAGGTGTAGCATTTTCAAAAGCATACTTACCAAAAATGTGTTTGGGTAATAGAGTAAAATGGGAAAATGTGTACCTCTGTATGTAGTTTGGTGACAGTGACAAAGACTAGCAACAAAAATTAATTTAGTGCATATTGGCACTTTCATCAGGTCTTCACATTTTAAGCGGGAAACTGCTCATATGTAGGAGTCATACGTAATATTTACTGCAGACCACAATGATGGAAGAAGCGGTAGAAATTTAAGAAAGATAGGCTATTGTTGTTTAGACCCAAATTTGCCCTAACCAAAGAGAGCTTTGATTAAAAGTATTCTTGCTAAGATAATTACGTCATTTTAGAGTCAACTTGGAATACATTATCCAATGTTCCTGCTCGTTTCCCAATACGGTAGGGGAATTCGGTAACTATTTGTAATAGACCATGTGGCCAGGTAGAGATCATTTCACAGGTTCGAAAAATTTAAGTATATAATTATTTCTACTCTAGGCACAAGGCCTTGAAAATTTGGTGGGAAAGAAGGCTAGTCGATTACCTCGACTCCAGTGCAGCGATACTTATTTCATCGACCCCGAAAGAATAAAAGCCAAAGTCAACCTCGGCGGAATTTGAACTCAGAACGTTACAACAGACGATATATTGCTAAGTATTTCGCCCGGCATGCTAACGATTCTGCCAGCTTGCAGCCTTAAGGTAAGTTTATAATAAAGTGGAAGTGCAGATTATATTAAGAGAAACATCGGTCTGTAATGGGACTTATAGCAGATAAATCTGGGTATATGTATAGCACGACGAAGGACAAAAATTTAAAATACGTATGAGAGTAATTTCTACTTGGTGCCGTAGAAATAACTAGAATTAGCAATCAAAAGATAATGCTTTCGACTTCTGTTGTAGAATTGTTCAAACATAATTTGTAAATTATGTGGCCAATTTCTTGGGTATAGTAAAAAACAAGTTTTTGACAAAACGGTAAATAGAAACGCATCAAGGTTAATTAAAGCACCTTTCTATATATCTTTCTTGTTATATTCTCCAAATATATCTTTCATACAATCGTAGATTATATATTCCCATATGATAAAGGAATCTGTCAATCCTATCTACTAGATAAAGTTGCTTTTCTCAGTTTGTTAATAGTTGACAGAGTCAATACATAATATCGGTTTCAAATTTTGGCACGAGGGCAGCAAGTTCGGGAGAGAAGTTAATTCGATTACATCGACCCCTCGCCCCAATGCTCAACTGGTACTTATTTTATTGATCCCAAAGTATGAGAGGCAAAGTCGACCTTCACGGAATTTGAACTCAAAACGTAAAACAGACGAAATGCTGCTAATCATTTTGTCCGGCGTGCTAATGATTCTGCCATCTCCCCACCTTCGGTTAATA
The DNA here is from genome assembly GCF_001194135.2 of Octopus bimaculoides. Classification (NCBI taxonomy): domain Eukaryota; kingdom Metazoa; phylum Mollusca; class Cephalopoda; order Octopoda; family Octopodidae; genus Octopus; species Octopus bimaculoides. The sequence goes on from NW_026436127.1 coordinate 12,275, forward strand.
CAGAATATCGACAAGGGCGTAGTACGGGTTTACTATTGCGGCCTTTATTTACTAGATTGTATCGATAAAAACGGGACAGCCTTACAACTTCTTAGGAGTTGCCTTCGACTGATTCAAATAGAGCAACTTCATGTTTTGTTGAAAACAGAAGTTAAATGGAATACTTCTCTTATTGTACTATAGGAGTGTACTGAGGTTTCACAATTCTTGATCTGCACATAAAAATAATTACATTAATGTTATATCAGTTTAAACACTTTACTTGTATAATTCTACATTGTTCCATTATGGAGAGGACAATATTTTCCTATATAAAAAGGCTTGTTTTTTAAGGTTATTATAGCACAACCACAGGACCTCACTACTTTTCACACGTACATATACACATAGATGACTCAACGCTATATGACTTTAGGTTTCGAGAGCTTGTAAGACGAACCCATCTTATCAGATATCTAGATATATAATGAGATGGATTGGTCCAACGAACTCACAACACTTGAACCCACAATACCCACAACACTACGCATGACACTCAGTTACACTTATAAAAAAAAATATGTAATTCTTATGAAATGCGTTGAACGCCACTTTCTTTCATTTATATTTAATAAGGGTGGCTTGTTCGTAATTTTACAACTGAAAGGCAGAAATATATACATCACTAAAGTGACTGAGGCCACTATATATATA
>NW_026436127.1:13419-14164 GCF_001194135.2 Octopus bimaculoides
ATATATATATATATACATACTGCCTATAGCTTTGATTTTGGGGGCCTACCAATTTTGAACAGTAACCGATCTAAACTGAAATGATGAGTGGAAGCTTGACTCTCTCCTTCCAGCTTTCCACTAGCCCCACTACCCCTCCCACTTCTAACTCATTCCCCCTCCCCACTTCAGTCTGTTGTTACCATTCCTCCTGATCTTCCTCTCTCTGAGGTGGAACGTTCTCTTCTTAGTAAGGTTGTGCGCTTCATCCCCCTCACTCCATCCCGCTAGTGGAAAGCTGGAAGGAGAGAGAGAGGAGTAAGTGCATGCGGGGTTAGGGTAACATAAGGGTTTGGGTGATGATGAGGGAGAAGTGTATCGGGCAGGGAGTAGGTGGAGGAGGGGTGGGGTAGGAGTGGGGTTAGTGGCATCGGGTGCGACAGAATGGATGAGTGAGTGCTGTTTACGTTGTTTAGTGCGAGCGAAGGAATTGTGGAAAATGTGATTTAAATGGATGATGAAGCGTAGAGTGGAAGGTGCAAAGGGAAAGGTGAGAGATAGGAGAGAAAGATGGAATAAACGGGGGAAACGGTGGTCGAGGGTGTGTATTCTGGAGGGATTAGAACGAATGGTAGCATGCATAAGTCGGTAGTAGTACAGAATATAGGTAGGATGGCAGAAGCAGAGTGGAAAGTGGGGTGGAAACAGAGGCGAAACTTTTGGGGATGTTTATATATATATGTGTATATATATATATATATATATA
>NW_026436128.1:0-203 GCF_001194135.2 Octopus bimaculoides
TATGTTGTCTTTACGAAAAATCAAAGAAACAATTATTTATCAATCATTGGTTGTAGCACAATGGTGAATTGTCAGTGAATTGAGTCCAGGTTTTCATCCATCATTGCAGCTGCTACTTTCTCATTACCAGACTTTTTTAGGAAAAGCATGAACCATATCTCTTTCCATTTCATCTTATCTTTCAGTCTGCCTCTATTTATTTA
>NW_026436130.1:122-456 GCF_001194135.2 Octopus bimaculoides
CTATCTATCTATCTATCTATCTATCTATCTATCTATCGATGCATATGTGTGCGTGTGTGAGTGTGCATGTATAAGGTGTGCGTGTATGAATGTGCGTGTGTGTGTGTTTGCGTGTCTCTGAGTCTGTACCTCTGTCAGCAGCAGCAGCAGTTCTCGGTGTTTCTGTAACGACTACAAGGACAATAGTGATAAATTACCAAAGGCCTAACAATCACTCTCAAAGACAACACACACACGCACACACACATTCATGCTCCTAATCGTACAATCATACCCATACGGACACACCAGCGCATGTACACTTATAGATGAACATACGCATGCGCAAACACAC
>NW_026436131.1:0-2781 GCF_001194135.2 Octopus bimaculoides
TAGTAGTAGTAGTAGTAGTAGTAGTAGTGGTAGTAGTAGCAGCAGTAGTAATAGTAAAGAAATTATTGAAGGAATGAAAAGAGATAAAATGCAAAACCGTGCTGTGGTCGCAGAGACCTGCATTTTAAGAAAGATTGCCCATTTAATTTAAAATTCAAATGTTTTAAGTGCGGTAAAATTGGGCATAAACAGTCAAAATGCTGGTTGAAGAAAAATGTTAAAAATGAGAAACCGAAGAAATTCTTCTCGACAAAACTAAATTATACCATAGAAAACCGAAAATTTATGTCGGTAGAAATATATGGTTTTCGGGCGAAAGTGCAATTAAATACCAGTTCAGACGTATTGATAATTACTAGGATGGCCGGTATAAAAGAAAACGACTATGATAGATCACGGTGTGTCAGGGAAACAAGTTCAATTCTTGGTCGATAATTCGCCAGTAATAGAACCTTAAATAATGACGCGGATAAGTAAAATAATGGTATCTGAAAATACAGTGAATCTGTTCGGTACAGATTTAATGGAAGAATTCGACCCGTGGGATCTACTTCTGAATACATTATGTAATAAAGTAAATGTGTCACATTGCAAAACAACATTACAAGGATTTTAGGTCTGGTATGTTATTACCAGCCGTACATATTTAAATGTGTCAGCTAAGTGAATAATTTGTTAAAGAAATACACGAACTGGGACTGGGCAAACGAATGTCAGAAAGCATTCGAGTAATTGAAAAAGAGGTTAACATCGGAGTTATCATTAACTCATTTCGACCCAAACCTGAAAATAATAGTGGCACCGGATGGTAGAGGAGCTGTGATGTTGCATAAATCTAATAATGGTAAAATCAAAGCTATGGTGCATGCATCAACAGTTGGAGTAGTAAAAAAAAACTACAGGAAGATCAAAAAGGAGGCTTTATCATAAATCTTCACAGTATGAAGCTCCCTAAATTCCTACACGGTAAGATGTTTACACAGCAAACTGATCACCGACCGTTACTGTCTATGTTCGGCTAACAAACCATTTACAGCGCTAGCAAACCGTTTACCCTGTTCAACTATGATTTTCAGATGGAGTTTTTGCCATCAAAGAAGATGGGACAAGCAGATGGGTTGTCTAGGCTCATTCCAAAATATTAAGAACCATTTGAAGACACGGTGATTGCATCATTAAAACTAGAAATGGAATTGAAGAACATATTGTGCTATGTAATATATGATTTGCAGGCAACACTTGAAGAAATTGAATTAAAATCGGAAAAAGATATGTTCATAAACAAGTTTTAAAATACTATTGGAATGTAATCCGAAAATTAATATAAATGAGCGGAGCGCAGGTTCAAATCATTATTCAGTAAGTGATGATGTATTTATTATATATACTAAATGTGGTAATACCTGAAACACTGCAAAACAGAATATTGAAAGACTTCCATATATGATATCCGGGGATTGCCGAGATGAAAAGCCTCACGAGGAGTTACGTGTATTCTCCGAATATGGACAACAAATTAAGAAACTCTTAAAACAATGTAGGGGATGGGCTATGGCAGGAAAGGCTTTCCCATTGCAGATGCAGCCGTGGCAAAAACGGACTCAGCATGGTCTAGAGAGCACGTGGATTTCGCAGGACCAATAAACGGCTCTTAGTATATCATCGTGGTGGATAGCTATTGCAGATGGCTTGAAGAGTGTAAATTTTCAAGGCCGACCACAAATGTGACAAGATACGATCGTGTCAGATAATGGCACACAATTCACGGCGAATGTGTTTGAAAGATTCTGTAAGTCAGTCTAGGTGAAGCATGTGTTAACTCCGCCATACCATCAAAGGTCAAATGCGTTAGGGAAGGATTCGTCAATACATTCAAGAGAGCCTTAAGAAACACCCGGGGGGAAGACTTTGAAGATAGAAATATAACAAAGTTCTTGCAGGTATACAGAATAACACCGAATCAAAATGCAGAGTCGGGTAGGTAGCCCGAAGATTTGATGTCCTCCAGAAAGATTCTGCTTTGTGTTGCCGATTAGGAAACGGAAAATGCAAAATTTGGGAAGTAAAACAAAATTTATTAACACAGGTGAGGAAGTGAATTTTAAATTGGAAAACAGGAATGGGTACAAGGTAATATAACTGGACATCTGGATAATGTGATGTATATAGTAAAAGGACCAAAATATGAACATAAAATGCATTTTAACCAATTAAATAAAGATATACCAAAAATCAAGAAAGGCGAGGTGAACCAATTGATATATGTTATGACATGTTCGAGGTCCCAGAACCACAAGTGAAAGTAGAACCGACACGTAAGTCGGACAGAAAAAGAAAACATACGGAAATTATGTAAATTAAGGCCAAGAGAAAGAGATACGCTACTTTCTCACCAAGGAAATAAAATTATGATAAAATAAAGGAATAAATGAATATAAAAAAGAACAAAGCCAATCTCAAAAGCGGGAGATGTGTAGAAGTAAAACACCCCTATTTCGTTGGTGTTTAATGGACTGTGCCACAATATAAATGGACATGCGCAGAGAGTATGGAGAGAGTCGGTGAGCTGCGTAAAGCCGAGAGTTACGTATTGTCGAGTGTAATTACAAGTATTCTGTATCTGGAGTAGAACGATTTGCGAGGACGTTATTTATTATGCTGTTATATCGTACGTCGAACGAGCGATAGAACAGTATACAAGAAAGTTGGGAGTTCTGCAAAAGGGAAACGTAGATTAAGTAGTATGCTTTAAACACGAACGGGGTTCCATTTCATTGAGTA
>NW_026436131.1:2817-6096 GCF_001194135.2 Octopus bimaculoides
CATGGCTGGGAATGTTGATGGTGGTGGCGGAGTCGGCTAGAAAGTGATGTGGAAATACAAAGGATGTCGGTAAGTCTGTAAGTAACTAATGAATATCATACGTAGAACGTGAAGGTACTAGAATGTGTATATGTATGTATGTTTGTACGGAAGTACGTACGTACGCATGTATGTATGTATTTTGGATGTATGTATGTATGCATGCATGTATGTATGTATGTATGTATGTGATTATACAGATTCATATGTAGAGGGTGAGCAGGATTCGAACGTAGATCCAGTGTTCCTTCATTGGAATTTCAACATCATACGGTATATTTACATCTATGTATGCCGATATTAGCAGTATTTGAAATCAGTACACGTGCAGATTTGATTTGTATATTTTATTCTCTGTTTGCATTCTCATGCATATATTTGCATATCTAGACATGTATTTGTATATTTAAATGATAAATGTCTGGAAAGATTTAGATTTTAACAGATCCCGTGGTGGCCTGGATCTGTAGTCTTCGAATCAGCTTTCTCCTTTCTGGTTTTGGAAAGCCTAACTTCTCGAGATTAGGCAGTGTGTTGCATATCCCTGTGCCCCAATAAATACAGATTACATGTTTAAATTTATACGTTAACTTATAATATAATAGGACGTATAACTAGATTTCTCAAGAGTTCAAGAGTTCTTTATGTTAACATCCGCTGGTCAGCTGTACACAGATTCTCTTCTCTGACCCAAATCATCTCTGTCACGCTTGTGTGTGACTGTGCGCGTGTGTGCGCGCGCGCGCGTCTACACATAGATAGATATATAGATGAAGAGGTATATATGTTTATACACATCTACACAAACCCCTTTATATTTATACATTGAAGATGATTCATTCAATTAAATATTATTGAAAGCGGCCCTCGACCTTGGCCGAAATCTAATGACAGAAACAAGTAATATATATACGTGTACACATAAGTTCCAGGGTTTGTGGAATCTGGAATCACGCGGTAGCTACTATCATACCCCGGTCTTCTCTGATCCTGAGTAGTAGAAAATGTCAGTGCCCAACTACAATTAACTAATATATGTGATGACAAAGTATCTGAGTACGGAGATGCAGAAACAACCTTCCTTGGTGTCACGACATGACATAAAATCATAAAATTAAAGGATTCCTTGGTTGCATCAGAGATACCTTCTGATGGAAAACCTGCTGTTTGACGTGATTAAAGTTCCTCTCTCTTCGGTCAGCCATTAGGTTCTAATCACAGAGACTCAGAGTGGTACCCGTATGGTACAGGTGTCTATCACTATAATCTAAGGATGCACCGATATCTCTTTAAGATGACCACATTTGTCATTCAATTTACTGATGGTCCTCCAGCGAGGAAGAATGGACGTGCACGATAATGTACAAACCCGCCTGCGTAATATATATATATATATATATATGGTGTGTGTCTATGCGTGTAGGCATGTGTGTGTATGCAGGGGGATCCAAGAACTTATTTGGAGGGAGTATTGCTCAAGAGTTTCGAAAAAAATACTATATAAGTTGGTATTTGCAATTCGTAACAAATGGACTCATATTTACGTATTCTAAGTGTGTTGTAGCAGACCAGATGTATATACATTTTTGGTGTCGGTTAAAATAGAAAGGATGCTGCCCGGGCAAGTAGGGCGACACCCCTGCCTCCACCACTGGCATCTACATATAAATGTAAGCTTGCTGTATTTATAAGTAGATGGATGGATGGATGGATGGATGGATGGATGGATGGATGGATGGATGGATGGATGGATGGATGGGTGGTGGGTGTTTGGGTGGATGGATGACGCGATGGATGGACGTATGTATAGTTGTAAGCTAGCCGTTCTGCAAAAGGGAAACGTTGAATAAGTAGTATGCTTCAAACTCTTACGGGATACACTTTATTAAGTAAAACATTTAAAATTTGGGCTACAACAAACAGGCAGGCGTTGGACTCGAACAACTGACTGAATAAAATGCCGTCATCATCATCGTCATCATCATCATCATCATCATCATCATCATCATCATCATCATCATCACCATCACTATCATCATCATCATGATCGTCATTGTTACGTCCGTCAGTTCATATTGCGTCAATCGAAAGGAGTTCATTGTCCAGATATTCTACACATGGATGCCTTTCCTGTCAACAAACATCGACAGACTTCTTCAAGGCTGGACATGTTGACAGTGGTGGCAGAGTGGAGTGGGAGACGGGTCGGAAATACAGAGGATGTCTGTAAGTGTGTGAGAGAGTAATGAATATTTTACATCGAATTTTAATTATAACAATTACAACGATCGAATACGTACATATAACGTGAATACAGGCTTGTATGAATACGTTCATACTAGACTGTGTGTATGTATATATGTATGCATGTATGGGATTATTTAGTTTTATTTCAAGATCTTCTGTCAATGGAGGGTCAGGTGACTTCTAACCTAGATTCAAGGCTTTTTCATTGTAATTTCAACATTAACAACGAATTTTTGCATGTATGTATATGGTTGAGCAGTATTTCAGGTCACTGTACGTACATATTTGCAAATTTTGCTTTATGTGTGTATTTAAATGTATATAGCTGCATGTCTAGTTGTAAGTATATCGAAATGATATATTTCTGGAATGAGTTACAATTGAATAGATCCAGTCATCGCTTAAATCTGTAGTATTCGTACCGGCTTTCTCCTGTCTGGATTTGAGAAGCCTAATTTATCAAGATTAGGCAGTCCCTTTTATATCCCAATGCTCCAATAATTACAAATTACAAGTTCGGATTTATACGTGAAAATGTAGTCTTGATAGAGTAAATAAGTTTCTCAAGAGTTCAGTGTAGGTATTTATTTCGTGTTTCGCTGATCTTAGGGTTTATGTTAACATCCGCTGGTCATCTGACCTCTAAAACTGTTTTCACTGGAACATTCCACAAGAACTTCTTACTATCATTAGCAGCAATGCCTTCTATCGTACTGTGGGATCTTAGTATGTATGCATGCATGTATGTATGTATGCATGTATGTATGTATGCATGCATGTATGTATGAATGCATGTATATATAAGTATGTATGTATAATGAATGTATGTGCGTGTGTCATCACTATACAAATGGTAAATAATGCTAATTTCTTAGGAGAGAGAGAGAGAGTTGTGTGAAATAATTTGAGAAGAGGATTGTTGACTATTTTAAGACCAACCTTGTGTTGTTTTCCACTTGACTTAACATTTAGAACATACTTTAGAAACCTGTC
>NW_026436132.1:0-321 GCF_001194135.2 Octopus bimaculoides
TATATATATATATATATGCATACATATACATGCATTTATATGCACATATATGCATGCATTTATACGCGCATATATGCATACATATACATGCAATTATATATATATGTGCATACAAATACATGCATTTATATATACATACAAATGCATATATATATATAAGCATACATATAAATGCACATATATATACATATATACATATGCATATATATACATGCATTCATATATAAATATATATATATGCAAACATATACATGCATTCATTGCATTTATATACGTATGCATACATATACATGCATTTATTGCATATATATATATATATAT
>NW_026436133.1:0-203 GCF_001194135.2 Octopus bimaculoides
ATAATCATCGTTGTCATTACTGTCATGTGATAGATCATTATCAAACTTCACCATAATGATTCTTGAGATCATTATCGTCACTGTCGTCATACGTCTCATCACTACCACCGTTATCACCATCATCATTACCATTATCATCATCAACATCACCACCATCATCATCATCATCATTATCCTCATCATCCTCCACCATCATCATCATC
>NW_026436134.1:0-454 GCF_001194135.2 Octopus bimaculoides
ATATATTGTTTATATATATATCAGATAAAACGAAAGAGAAGTTTGACTGTAGTCTGCTTTGTTAAGACTCGTATTATTTGAAAAATTGGAGCAAAAAATGAAATTGCCACGGGGAGTGAATATCTAATGTTTCAAAGAGAACCCTTCTTCGAGATTATGATAGCAAAAAAGGAAAGAAACGTAACCACTCTGTATCCTCCTGTATGTTTGCGCGATGAGATACAGCTGATTAGGGACTCAAAACATTGTATGTGTGCATGCGCGGACTGGGAATACTAGAGAGAAAACCTTGATGAAAGAACGAACGAACATAGTGAGGATAAACTTGAGACAAACAGAACTATCCTTCAACTCCCCTATCACCTCTACCTCCCCCTCGCTAGTTTCTCCTCCTATTTAAAAAAAATTTCGTTTCCCATCTCCCTGACTTCGTTTCTCTTCCTGTTTTGCATAT
>NW_026436135.1:0-430 GCF_001194135.2 Octopus bimaculoides
AGCTTGGAATTAAAGACAGTCCAGCCGTGTCCATCGCGTCTTTTTAAAGACTACAACATCAGATATATCGTTGTTTTATTTAAAAAGCAATCGGGTTTCATTTGAGGGAGATCTGGCTACTATTTCAGATCGACGGACCACGAGGGTCAGTTCCCGTTGTTGTTGTTGTCGTTCTTGTGAATGAAAAAGACACACACTGCACACAAAGTGTTGCACAAAGACATTTAAAAGACAAACAAACGCATTAGTAAAGATGTAGAAACTTCATACAGACCTACACATACATAAAGTTGTTGTTGCTGTTGGAGCACTTGTTTATTGCAGCTGCACCTGTACCATCCACCAATGCGTCGTTATGTGATGCACCTTCGCACTTCTATATCAACAACTGAGCAGAACCAGCCTCGATTTCGACTCAGCTTTGATTGAT
>NW_026436136.1:0-208 GCF_001194135.2 Octopus bimaculoides
TATATATATATATATATATACATAAATATATACATATACATATATACACATATATGCAAACATAGATATATAAGTATATATACATATACATTTACATATATATATATATGTGTATATCTATATACACATATATTTCTATATAAGAATATGTATGTGTGTGTCTACATACATATACACATATATACTTACAAAATCTACAGAACTTGCT
>NW_026436137.1:0-390 GCF_001194135.2 Octopus bimaculoides
ACGTTAGTACGCCGGGCGAAATGCATCGTGGTATAACGGCTCTGTGAATTATTGCGAATACTGTTGTGTTACTTTGTGAAAACTGTCTCGGTGAATAATTGTGATTTTTGTGGAATTATTACGGTTACGTTTCACGTGAGCTGCTGCATTTTTTCCTAGCTATGGCAAGTGGTAGTGTCTCCAGTATGGAGAGCTTTGCCAAGGAGGAAGCCAGTGCCGCGAGGAAGCCAGTGCCGCGAGGAAGCCAGTGCCGCTGGAAACCAAGTTAATCAAGTTGGATATGGAGGAGGTGACCAGAAGCAGGAATTTGATAGAAGTTGAGGGAGACTCATATACAAATTGTGTCGGATCTTTTTTAAAACGGGGGCCACATTTTTCATTAATGTTTTA
>NW_026436138.1:0-234 GCF_001194135.2 Octopus bimaculoides
TAAGATTGAAGCTATCAACACTTGGGCGGTTTCACTCCTTAGATATGGAGTATGGGTAATCGCATGGACAGTAGACGAACTAAACAGCTTAGACAGAAAAACAAGGAAGTAGCTAACTAGATATGGGACACTCCACACAAAACGTGATACAGACAGACTGTATGTACGAAGAAAAAGAAGGAGCAGAGGACTTATTGGATGCGAACACAGCATTAGAGCAGACGAAAACAACAT
>NW_026436139.1:0-248 GCF_001194135.2 Octopus bimaculoides
TAAAAGCAACTTGAGGGATACACACACACACACATATATACATATATACATATATGCATGCATATATATATACACACATACACACACGCACATATATATATATATACACATAAGTATATATGTATTCATATACAGGTATACATAAATGTATATATACATATGTACGTATGTATATGTATATATATATGTATGTATATTTACATATATAATGTATGTATATATATATATATATATATATATATATATAT
>NW_026436140.1:0-233 GCF_001194135.2 Octopus bimaculoides
GTATGTATGTATGTATCTATTTATATGTATATGTGTGTGTATGTGTGTATGATTATATAGATATAATTATAATTAAGGATACTGAGAAACAGTACCAACAAGCTAACAATGGAAGTCAAATGACTCTAAAACCACACATATATTATATATGTATGTGTGCGTGTATATATATATAGGTGCACGCATGGCTGTGTGGTAAGAAGTTTGCTTCCCAACTATATGGTTCTGGGTTC
>NW_026436141.1:0-318 GCF_001194135.2 Octopus bimaculoides
ATATATATATATATATATATATATATATAATTAAATTACTATTGATATATGATAAATATTATAGAAATAAAAAATGCATTCGCATATATAAAAATACACACATATACTTTGAACGAGTTGGATGTGGAAGACGTGTTTTATACTGTGCTAAAATAGTGAAATTCAACATGAAAAGACACAATAGAATTACTGGTTGAATTAATTTATTTAAATTTAGAAATTAAATGATTGAAAATAACGCCGGCTTATATAAACTGTGTACGCATCCATGTATGTATGTATGTATGTATGTATGCATGTATGTATGCCTGCATGTAT
>NW_026436142.1:0-699 GCF_001194135.2 Octopus bimaculoides
CCCACAAACAGCGAATACAAAATTTGTTCGTACAACGAACACACAAAAGAACTCGCCAAGGAAAGCGAAGATTTCACACCGCTGGACAACAATTTACTAAAAAATAAATAGGAGCAATAAATTGCTGCCCAGCTGAGCAACAAAAACGACTTACCCCGGCGAATTCTTCCATTTTTCCTTCTATAGACAGAGCCGAAACTCATGTCTATCTTCGCTCACAGCAAGTAGCCAATCTGGCGCAGTGAGCAAACCGGAAATAAGCCAGCTACTTACCACACAGCCACTCCTACGCCTATATGTGAATATATCCTTTGTCAATTTGTATACATATATAAATACACACAGAAATACATACACACACAGAGGAAAGTCTCTTCCTTCACATATTGTTTAGGCGGTGATCTGGCAGAATCGTTAACACGCCGGATAAAATGCTGAGCGGCATTTCGTCCGCCTTTACTTTCTGAGTTCAGATTCCGCCGAGGTCGACTTTGCCTTTCTTCCTTTCGGGGTCGATAAAATGAGCACCAGTTGGGTACAGGCGTCGATGTAATTGAGTTACATTCTCCCTCCAAATTGCTGGTCTTTCATCCTTACGAGGTCAAAAAATATAAGTACCAGCTGAACAATGTAATCAACATGTCCCCTCTCTCATAACTGTTGGCCTTGTATCGAAATTGGAAACTATTATTGTCTTGC
>NW_026436143.1:0-342 GCF_001194135.2 Octopus bimaculoides
TACATACATACATAGGCGAAGGCGTGGTTGTGTGGTAAGAAGCTTGTTTCTCAGCCACATGGTTCCGGGTTCTGTGTCTCACTGCGTGGTACCCTAAGCGAGTGTCTTCTAATATAGCCTCTGCTAATAAATAATGGTTTCGAATTTTGCCACAAGAGCAGACATTCTGTGGGTGGGGGGATGTATCGATTGCATCAATCCCAGAGTTTCATTGGTACTTGATTTATCGACCCCAAAAGGATGAAATGCAAAATCGACCTCGGTAGAATTTGAACTCAGAAACTATCGACGGTTGAAATACCTATTTCTTTACTGCCCACAAGGGGCTACACACAGAGGGGA
>NW_026436145.1:0-286 GCF_001194135.2 Octopus bimaculoides
ATGTATGTGTGTATGTATATGTATGAACGTATCCATTTGTGTGTATGTATGTGTGTATGTGTGTGTATATATGTATATGTATGTATGAGTGCATGTATGTATATATGTGTGTGTATGCATGTATAAATATATGTGTGTGTTATTGTGTATATATAAATATATATACACAAATACATACCTATTTATATGCATACACACGTGTGTGCACACACACGCACACGCACACACACACATATATACATAAATATATACATATATGTGTGCACACATCTATATATACATACAT
>NW_026436146.1:0-221 GCF_001194135.2 Octopus bimaculoides
TAATAATAACGAGAGTAACAGTAATAGTAATAATAATGATTATAATAGTAATAATAATAACAATAATAATAATGATGATAATTTCCTTATTTGTCACACGGGCAGCGAATGAGGAGGACATTACAAGAATGGTTTAATAATAATGATATCAATAATAAAGCAGACCAATCAACAACAGCTACAACATGAACAAAAAAACAAACAAAAAAACACTCATTAAT
>NW_026436149.1:0-429 GCF_001194135.2 Octopus bimaculoides
TGAAAAAAAAAATTAATTATCGTCAAAAATCCTCGAAAGAAATCCAACTTATGTGGACGACCAATTCCAGACCTCTGCCGTTTGCAGTATGTATGTATGTATGTATGCATGTATGTATGTATGTAGGTAGGTAGGTAGGTATGTATGTATGTATGTATGTATGTATGTATGTATTTGTATTTGTACGGTTTCTGGCTACGTGGTGAAAGGCGAAGAATTGTGCGTCACAAACATGCGGTTCCCGAAATGGATTCATTATAGTGCAGTATCCCAGGGAGGAACAGGATAACGGAGGAATTCCCCGGTCGAAAATTGTACAGAAACCCGCCTTTTGCTTCTGCGCCTGTGTGTATGTATACGTGTATGTTTGTGTGTGTGTTTGTGTGTGTGCTTGTATGTATATATATATGCATACATTTATATATATAT
>NW_026436150.1:0-671 GCF_001194135.2 Octopus bimaculoides
TATATAAGAACTAAACTTTATCTTTAACAGGTACAGTTTCGGATTAGCATTCTGCTCTTCAGGGTTTGATAAGGCTTAGGTAGCATATAGAACTCATCCATACATATACCCATGTCATTATTAACAAATAACAAACATTTCAAGTTTCGTAGTTGTATGTATGTATGTATGTATGTATGTATGTATGGGTGTGTATGTGTGTCTGAGAGTGTGTGTGTGTACATACACACATGTGCATGATTCTATTTCAATACGCAATTGAATTTACAAATTGCTATTTAATCAAAGGTAAATATAGACTCTTACACTCAAGTTCGTTCACAAATGCACAGATTCACAAGGGTGTCATGTACATTTACGTATATTTGAACATGTTTGGTAACGTCTATACATTCACACAGACACACACAAACACACACGCGCACACACACATATATGCAAACATACGGGCATTTATGTGTGTGTGTACACTAGTGCGCGCGTATGTGAGTGTATATAAATCTGTTCTTATGTGTATTTTTGAGTATGTATCTATGTGGTGAGCGGAGTTGATAGCATAAAAGCAAAAGAAAATATGAAAGGAAGAATGAAGTAGAAAAACAGATAAGGGGAATAAAGAAAACAAAACCTGAGTCTGCAACACAAATTAGTGTGTGCGTGTGTGTGTGTGT
>NW_026436151.1:0-441 GCF_001194135.2 Octopus bimaculoides
AGAATTTTTTTTTTTTTTTTTGTATATTGGCTTTTTTTTGTGGGGGACAAATGGTGATACTGATGCCAAGACTAACAGAGTTATCTTCCCTTCCTATACCTGAAAAAGCAACAGTCTACTCCAAAAAATATTATCTGAAAGAAAAGTAAGAGAAAAAAGGACAAAAAGAAAAATACCGCCTTTATAATAGTGCAAGCAAGTAAGCTGGCATGAAAAGGAACTCATGGGCTGAAAAAAAACATACTTGCATCAAAATACAGGCATATATATGTGTGTATGTGTGTGTTTATATATATACATGCATGCATATCTGTATGTATATATGTATATGTATGCATGTATAAATGTATATATGTATATACATATTTGTGTATGTGAGTGTATGTGTATGTATATATATATATGTGTGTGTGTGAGTGTATGTGTGTGTGTGTGTGTGTG
>NW_026436152.1:0-227 GCF_001194135.2 Octopus bimaculoides
CACACACACACACACACGCACACACACACACGCACGCACACACACACACAGACACATATATATACACATATATATATATATATGTGTGTGTGCGTGCGTGTGTGTCTATATATATATATATGTATATGCATTTATATGCATATGTGTGTGTGTATACAACCTTCAAAAAAGTAGCAATCATGTATACAACTTAAACAGACACATATCAGTACATAAACATACGTTCA
>NW_026436153.1:0-254 GCF_001194135.2 Octopus bimaculoides
ATGGATGGATGGATGGATGGATGGATGTATACGATGGGTAGATGCATACCATGGACTTGCACACAATTTCCGTTACCAAATTCACTCACAAGGCATTAGTCGGACCGAGAGTATAGTAGATAATACCCAGGACTGAACCCCAAACTACGGGCTTGCAAAGCGAGCTACTTAACCACACAGCCATAGCTGCGCCTATAGTATTTCTTGTATAGGGCTTTCCTATAAGGTGTTATCCACCCCTGATTGGAACTCTC
>NW_026436154.1:0-399 GCF_001194135.2 Octopus bimaculoides
ACACACACACAGAGGCCATAGCCAGCTGTAGATTATGCGTTCATCCTACAGACACAGACACACACACACCTAGACACTTTCACATCATTAACAATAAAACATCCCTCATTCCCTTTCACCATCAAACCAAAGCTACACATTCCAATGGCAAATATTCCAGATTCATACCCACACAGCTAACTATCCCAAAGCAGTGCCCCTCCCGCTCACCTAGGGTTACTTTACATACAACCCCACTCACCAATACCACCATACAGGCAGTAGTCTTTCTACATCACCACTACTCCCAACATCAGCCAACAAGGGGGCTTCTACATAGCCACATGGCATGCTAGAAATAGTAGTTAAATCTCTCTGAAATCACACACTATAATACAAATGTGTGTATGTATGTATGCA
>NW_026436155.1:0-562 GCF_001194135.2 Octopus bimaculoides
ATATATATATATATATATGTATGTATATGTATATATACACACATACGTGTGTGTGTATATAAAATATGTAAATAGGCATATATGTACGTATTAATGTAGAAGAATAAAACCTGATGACGGTCGGAGGTCAAACCTGTCGAAATGTAGTCTTAATGAAATTACTGGAAAAAGAAGAAAGTGCCTTTCCTCTCAAAATACATCGTTAAGAATGTGAAAGATTATAAACTTAACAATTTATCGCCGACATTTAGACATTTAATCATTACAATATTTATTATTATTATTATTATTATTCATTCTGAATTTAATTTCTATCCAACTCAGCTGCGTCTTACGTCACAGACTGTTCAATAATATAAGTACAGCTTGGCGTTAGTTTTATTTTGTTTCACTTCAGCTCAAAAGTTATTTATTCTTGCTTTTATAAGACGTTAATCTTCAACATTTTAGTGAAATTTTGCTGTTATTTCTAGCATGTTAAGTGGACCTGTAACTGTTCCGTTAATCGATTGTGTTGGTGTTGTGTAGCCCCAGACCAGCTCCAGGGTTAGAGTCGAACGGC
>NW_026436156.1:0-212 GCF_001194135.2 Octopus bimaculoides
AAGGAAGGTGAGAGTAGAGAGGCAAGTTTTGTCTAGCGAATGTTTCAAAAAAAGAATGTAGCAAGGATGGCACGTATGAATGACGAAGCCACCTTGAGCATGATCCTATGAACCGGAAAAAAAATTTAAAACAGAGAGTTACTTGTAAATAAATGTGTTAACATGTAACATTATTGCCCGAGGTTACCGTGATCTTTTCGTAGGTTTTTCTT
>NW_026436157.1:0-345 GCF_001194135.2 Octopus bimaculoides
GGATGGTAGAGGGAGGAAGTGGAACGAGGAGGAAAAGAGAGATGTGTGTGTAGCAGTGAAGTAGAAGCCAGGACAACAGAAGGAATCAGAGCGAGAGGGGGAGATGGGTAAGAAGAAAGATAGATAGGTAGATAAGTAGAGGGATAGATAGAAAGATAGAGAAAGAGAGAGGATGGTAGGGGAGGAAGTGGAACAAGGAGGAAGAGAATGAGATATGTGTATAGCAGTGAAGTAGAAGCCAGGACAACAGAAGGAAGCGGAGCGAGAGGGGGAGATGGATAAGAAGAAAGTTAGGTAGATAGATACAGGGATAGATAGAAAGATAGAGGAAGACAGACAGACAGA
>NW_026436158.1:0-330 GCF_001194135.2 Octopus bimaculoides
ATCTATCTATCTATCTATCTATCTATCTATCTATCTATCTATTCTCTCTTGCTTGTTTCAGTCATTAGACTACGGCCATGATGAGGCACTGCCGTGAATCGAGACCTCAAGACTAGACCCTTATTCTTTTAGCTGCTAGATTCTATCAGCTACTACTTTTAAAACTAGATACTTATTCTGTCAGCTACTTTTGCGGAACCGTTAAGTTTCGAGGTTGTAAAAAAACCAACACCGGTTCTCAAGCGATAGTGAGTAACAAAAACAAATTCAAAGACAAACACATATAGATATACATATACGACGTATATGTCAGTTTTCGTATTCACACAT
>NW_026436159.1:0-813 GCF_001194135.2 Octopus bimaculoides
TATATTTTTTATGGCAGACATCATATTCATCAGAAACGACTGGTTTCTTGTGGAAATTTTGATAGATCACGATAAAAAGCATCAGTGGACAGTTGATGCAAACAAGAATTGAAAACTTGACAAGATTTGCTTTTTATTTATTTATTTATTTTATTTTTTAGAATATATATTTATTGCTTTCTTTTTTCCTACTTAAAATAGTGCAAGGGATAGGAATTAATATAAATTTGTTTTATAAGTTTTTGTCTCTTTTTTTTTCTAACTTTTAATCTGTTATTTTTATTTATAATTTTATTTTCATCACACCTGAATTGCTATTTACTTTTAGGGGTGGGGAGTAGGCGTGTCAAAGAGAAATTTGAGATAGAGGGAGTAAAAACGAAAGTATAGTGGTTGGTGTCTCTCACCTGTCAAGTTAAACCTCTGTCTCCTTGGCTGCATGTGAGAGATAAGTCTTTAAAACAGACAGATTCGCTGAAATAGTAAAGCATTAGACAAACTGGCTTATATGATTTAAGTTTCTTTTTTTCTCCAAGTTCAAATCTCTAAGAGGCTGTCTTTATTTTTCATCTTTCCGGGATTTCAATAAAATAAATACAGGGGTGAAGACAAGTACAAATGCTTCACACTCAAAAATATGATTTGAAGTTGACTTTGCCTTTCATCTTTTAGGGTCAATAAATTAAGTACCAGTTGAGCACTGGGGTTGATGCAATCGCCCAGTTCCCTCCCCATTGACCTTGAGCCTATAGTGGAAAGAATTATTATTATTATTATTATTATTAATAATAAGGTGGTGAGCTGGTAGAATCG
>NW_026436160.1:0-516 GCF_001194135.2 Octopus bimaculoides
TTTATTTATGCGTGTGAGTGTGTTTGTTTAATAAAAATTGAAACTGTTAACTTTTTTCTCGTAAAGATGATTTGACATTCTACTTAGATGTAACGAGTGACCCTTCAATAAATGTTTGTCTTTTTAAATGCAACAAGAGACATAAAAATACATATTGACTTTCATACACACACACATATATATATAGCAGGTTAAAAAAAATAAGTATTGGAGGACTGTTTGTTTTGCTAAAGAGCGTGAAAGTGGTGCCCCAGCATGGCTCCAGTCTAATGACTGAAACAAGTAAAAGATAAATGATATAAATGATGTGTGTATATATGTACACACAGATGCACACACACATGAAATACACATATGTATACTTATATATATATATATATATAAATACATAGGCACATATCTATGTTATGTGAGTGTGTGTGTGTGTATATAACATAGAAGTTCCAGGGTTTTGGTAAGTATTTAATTATTTTTTCCATGTTATTTGTACACATTGAAAAAATACACATACATTTA
>NW_026436161.1:0-201 GCF_001194135.2 Octopus bimaculoides
TTGTTTTGTATGGGGAGACCACAAGGGGCAGCAGTATTCGAGGTGTAGCCATACAAAGGACGAGAAAAGATGAATGATGACACCTTGTTCTCTGGACCGGAAGGTTCTTAAGATCCAGGAGTTCATCCTATGAGCTATATCGACCTTATCGTTGATGTGGGCACTCCAATTGAGATTGCTGTCAACAATTACACCCAGATC
>NW_026436162.1:0-499 GCF_001194135.2 Octopus bimaculoides
ATATATATATATATATATGCATACATACATACCCACATGAAGAAATGAAATAACATACACAAAAAATATGCAGGAAATGGAAGGAAAGCAAGAAAGAAAATGAAGGAAATGGAATTGAATAAGGAAAAAGAAAGAAAGAAAGTACTTTCTTTCAGAAAGGAATCTTTTTTTTTTTTACTTCCATTTTCTAATATCTGAAAGACCTAATTGGTATATTCTCTCACATCCATTTTTCCTGCATTGTTTACGCTGGAATCAAAACTAACCATGGAGATGCCCCAAGCAAATATTATTCAATGATGAGTCTTGTAGGTTTATTATAAGGCGGGCCTCCCTGTTAGTAGTATGCATAGATACAACCTTGCACATATTTGTGTGCGTGTGTGTGTGCATGCATGTTTGCGCATGTGTATGTATGTATATATGCATGTATATATATATACATATATATGCATGCATACATGCATACATGCATGCATACATACATACATACATACAT
>NW_026436163.1:0-504 GCF_001194135.2 Octopus bimaculoides
TTAGCAAAGTGAAAACAGTACTTATCCAAATTTTTCCGTAATTCAAATTTATTGTGCTTTTAATTATTAATTTCTATATGTGATAGTGGATTTTCATCGATGAGTTCTTGAAAATTGGTTATTTTCCCTAAAACTATATATACATATATATATCAGCAAAATGGCTGATAGTTAACAAGGTGAGACACACATAAGAAAGAAGAAAGCAAAGGACCACTGATGAGGTCACAGAAGTGTGACGAAAGAACTCTGGCCGAAATAGGATTAATGTAATATAATGTAATATAAAGCTGAAGCAAATTAACACCAAATATACAGTGCGTGTGTTATTATTGGCTAAACTGGCAATATGACCATCCCCAAGTACAACAATATATATATATATATAATTTAGAGAAAAGAACTAAAGTTCATGAACTCATCAATGAAAATCCACAGGCGCAGGAGTGGCTGTGTGGTTAGTAGCTTGCTTACCAGCCACGTAGTTCCGGGTTCAGTCCCACT
>NW_026436164.1:0-214 GCF_001194135.2 Octopus bimaculoides
GGGATCGGACAATAAGCATAAGCCAGTGTCAACAGTGGTTCCAGAAATTTTGAGCCGGAGACTACAGCCTAGAAGACAAGCCTCGTCCTGGAAGATTTGTAGAGCTCAATGAGGACATCCTGCAAACCCTGGTGTAACAAAATCCTATCATAACTGTTGAGGAACTGGCAGAGAAACTTGGATTTGGTCATTCAATCATTCATCGACACTTGCA
>NW_026436165.1:0-240 GCF_001194135.2 Octopus bimaculoides
TTCACAGTAGTTCCAGACATTTCTAAATATGTGATTGCAAAGGAATGTGTGCACAAAACGTCGGCGTATGTTCGAATGTGCTTTCACGCATGGCAAGGTTGCTCATACCTTTTAAATCACCTGGTATGAACGTATGCATGCATACATACATAAATTTACACACACGTACGTATCTACGTAGTAAATATATGTACGCATGTAAGTATGTATGTATGTATACGTGCATATTTGTATGTTTTT
>NW_026436166.1:0-497 GCF_001194135.2 Octopus bimaculoides
CATACACACATACATATAATTATATATGCTGGCACTTGTGCCGGTGGTACATGGAAAACAACATTCGAGCGAGGGCGTTGCCAGTGCCGCTGAACTGGCTCCTGTGAAGGTGATACGTAAAAGCACCATTTGAGTGTGGCCGTTGCCAGTACTGCATGACTGGCCCTCGTGCCGGTGACATGTCAAAGCACCCACTACACTCTCGGAGTGGTTGGCATTAGGAAGGGCATCCAGCTGCAGAAACTCTGCCAGATCAGATTGGAGCCTGGTGCAGCCATCTGGCTCACCAGTCCCCAGTCAAACTGTCAAACCCATGCCAGCATGGAAAGCGGATGTTAAACGATGATGACGATGATATATATATATATATATAATTGTCAGACAGAACCTTGATGACTGCCATGAGGCAGGTAAGTATACTAGTCCTTATATATTCTATATTTAATGCTTAATATTTCATATATTCAATAAGACATTCAATACTTCATTTCATTTTA
>NW_026436167.1:0-254 GCF_001194135.2 Octopus bimaculoides
CATAGAGGTTGTTTTGAAATAATTGAAAAATAAAGATAATAGATACATACTTGCACATATGCACATGTACATACAAACATGCATGCATACATAAAGACACATACTACCTACATACAGACATACATACATACGTACGTATGTATATATGTAAGTATGTACGTATGTATGTTCATACATACGTACGTATATACATGCATATATGCTTACATACATACATACGTACATACATACATACATACATACATGCAAACATA
>NW_026436168.1:0-209 GCF_001194135.2 Octopus bimaculoides
ATAGATAGATAGATAGATAGATAGATAGATAGATATGTATGTATGTAGATGTATATTGATAGAAGGAATTAATTTCCAAGTAATCAGAGATTGTTTTATTATTCATTCTCTCAGAAATGTTTCATTCCCAAGATTTTCTTGTCTTATTATAAAAATGTCTTCATCATAATACATGCACACACACACACATACACACATACACACACACA
>NW_026436169.1:0-382 GCF_001194135.2 Octopus bimaculoides
TAGATAAATAGATAGATAGATAGATATTGACAAAAAGGCAGACGGGCAGATAGAAAGGACTGCGGCACTTACCTATGGCTGTCAAATGCTGAATATTTTGTCCAGGGTGTATCTCACAAAAAACTTAGGACTTATTTTTTATCCTCGTTTTATAATTATATCCGTGTTGTGTAAAATGTATTATAAATACGATTGTTGATTATTATCATTAAATTTCCTCATTCGCATCGAAATATTTGCTTGCTTTCTCTGTAGGGTGGATATATTTTTCTTTTTCCTTTAGAAATTTTGTATTTCTGTGTTCTGTTTTATAAAAAAATCTTCTCCTTTTGTTCGTGTGGGTTTTTTTTTTTACTCCCGTTTATATATATATATATATATA
>NW_026436170.1:0-212 GCF_001194135.2 Octopus bimaculoides
ATATATATATATATATACACATATGTATATAATGTGTGTGTGTGAGTATGTGTGTGTATCTATGCCTTTATATGCATATACTTGTGTGCAGATATATGTGCGTATGTATACGTAATACATATGTGAGGGAGAGAGGGAGAGAGAGAGTGTGAGTGTGAGTGTGTGTGTGTGTAAATGTGTGTACATCTATGTATGTATGTATGTATGTATGT
>NW_026436171.1:0-306 GCF_001194135.2 Octopus bimaculoides
CTTCGTCGGAAAGATGGAAAGTTCGGAGAATGGATATATATATATATATATACATTCACACAGACATCTAGGATTATTATTAGCATAATTGAATTATAGCTAAACCCGGCAAATAGCGAGTTGTTTGACGAATATAAATATTTACACAACAAATAAAAACATATTTTCCTGTCTAACGATTCTCAAGTGTAAACTATTTCCTGAGGTTGTGTTTATCTGAAAAAATATCCGATTCCAAAGCAATCCCAACATGTCTCAACAAATTCCTATGGCATAAAATATCAAATGACTCTATTGGTAGAAAGA
>NW_026436172.1:0-400 GCF_001194135.2 Octopus bimaculoides
TTGTTGATGATAGCTCCCGTCAAGGCCCTCTTTACTAACGTGCTAATCCGATCTCTGAAAACTTGTCTCGACAGGAAAGACGCGTTTAGGTTCCAGTACCCGGGACCCTGCCTATGTGCCTTATCTAAGTCTAGCGTACACGTCACAAGTTTGTGATCCGTGTAGCTGACTGTGTGGAATTGTAGACATCCTAAACTATTTCTATTTATTGTCCTACATATTATCCTATCTAGATACGATCTCGACGACCCAATGCGGTTGCTCCAAGTCCACGTTGGCACATTTGGGTGTTCGAGTCGGTACCTGTCAGACAGTTGAAAGCGTATGAGCAGGTCTCTGAGGCATTTTCTTCCCCTTCTATTGTTGTCTCTTCCTACGTAGTCTAGATGCGTGTCCAAGG
>NW_026436173.1:0-250 GCF_001194135.2 Octopus bimaculoides
ACTTAATTTATCGACTCCCGAAAGGATGAAAGGCAAAGTCGACCTCGGCGTAAAGACAGAACGTAACGACAGACGAAATACTGCTAAGCATTTCGCCCGGCGTGCTAACGTTTCTTATTTCTTTATTGCCCACAAGGGGCTAAACATAGAGGGGACAAACACGGACAGACAAATGGATTAAGTCGATTATATCAGCCCCAGTGCGTAACTGGTACTTATTTAACCGACCCCGAGAGGATGAAAGGCAAAG
>NW_026436174.1:0-761 GCF_001194135.2 Octopus bimaculoides
TATATATATATATATATATATATATATATATGTATATACATATATACAAAATGGCTGATAGTTAGCTAGGTGAGACAGACAGAAGAAAGAAGAAAGCAAAGAACCACTGATGAGGTCACAGAAGTGTGACAAAAGAACTCTGGCCGAAATAGGATCAATGTAATATAATGTAATACAAAGCTGAAGCAAATCAACACCAAATATACAGTGCATGTGTTCTTATTGGCAAAACTGGCAATATGACCATCCCCAAGT
The DNA here is from genome assembly GCF_001194135.2 of Octopus bimaculoides. Taxonomy (NCBI): domain Eukaryota; kingdom Metazoa; phylum Mollusca; class Cephalopoda; order Octopoda; family Octopodidae; genus Octopus; species Octopus bimaculoides. The sequence goes on from NW_026436174.1 coordinate 256, forward strand.
ACAACAACATATGTTTCAACACACGATTTCACATCAAATATCTTGCAAAACAAATATGTAAACGGAACATATATATATACATATATATATACATAAATATATATAAATATATACATATATACATATATACATAAATGCTACTGATTGTTCTCTGCAAAATGCGAGCTTTTTTTTCAGGTACATGACGCCGTTCCCAGCCCCAAGGTTTCACGGGTCCATACCCCCCAGACCCACAGGGTTGGCACTCTTAATGTCGGCACATTGAAAGGTAGATCTGGTGAGATTGTTGAGATGCTTGAACGGAGACGTGTCGATATCTGCTGCCTCCAAGAAGTAAGGTGGAGAGGTTGTTCCGCTAGGCTCCTCACAGGCAAAGAACACAGGTTGAAGATTTTCTGGGCAGGAAACACAGACGGGGTCGGAGATATGGGTATACTTCTTGCAGAGAAATGGGTCGATAAGGTAATCGAGGTGGTTAGAGTATGCGATAGAATACTTAAGATTAG
>NW_026436175.1:0-421 GCF_001194135.2 Octopus bimaculoides
GAGAGAGAGAGAGAGAGAGAGAGAGAGAGAGAAAGAGATAATTATATATATGCCTATATATGTATATGTATATATAAGTGTATATATAAGTGGATATATATGTATATATAAGTGTATATATATATGTGTATATATATATATATATATATATATATATATATATATATGTGTGAGAAAGTTGGTATGTGAAAGCACGTGGTTGGATGTATAAAAGATAATAAGAGTGAAAAAACTACAGAAGGCTTGTGTTACATGGTTAAAGTATATATTTAAATTATGTCAGAAAAATGTAAGAAAAATGTTAGAAAAATGTTATAAAATCTTTTTTATGTCCGTTTCTATTTACTTGGAAATAATAATATACCAGGAACCTTTATCCACCTTTGGAAACACCCTTTCCCAATACATAAAAGAAAATTGG
>NW_026436176.1:0-276 GCF_001194135.2 Octopus bimaculoides
TGTATGGCAAATTTTAGCCACAGTTAAGAAAGAGTATTTGTACCAATATCCTAAAATTTCAGCTTCCTATGTACATGCACATTCATTTTATTTAAAAAAATGATTTGTATAATATCTTCAGAAAAGGTTATGTATACATTTATATATTTGTGTGTAGGTGTGTATGCATGTGTGTGTATATATGTATGTATATATATGTGTGTGCAAGTGCAGGTGTGTATGTATCTATATGTAGGTATACATGTGTGTATATATATATATATGTGTGTGTGTGTG
>NW_026436177.1:0-346 GCF_001194135.2 Octopus bimaculoides
GTACGTACGTAGGTACGTACGTACATCCATACATACGTACATACGTACGTAGGCACGTACTTACATCCATACATACTAACTTAGGCACGTACGTACATCCATACATACGTACGTAGGTACGTACGTTCATCCATAATTCCTTAGTTAGGTACGTACGTACATCCTCTCTATCTCTCTCTCGCTCCTCTTTCTCTCTCACTCTTCTGTCTCTCTCTTCTCTCTCTCGCTCCTCTCTCTTTCTCGCTCCTATCTCTCTCTCTCTCGCTCCTATGTCTCTCTCGCTCCTCTCTCTCCCACTCTCGCTCCTCTCTCTCTCGCTCCTCTCTCTCTCGCTCCTCTCTCTCTC
>NW_026436178.1:0-454 GCF_001194135.2 Octopus bimaculoides
TATTATTATTATTATTATTATTATTATTATTATTATTATCATTGTGAAGTTTGAAAACGTAGAGATCTAATGGATACAAATTAATCTATTAATTCATTTACATATTCGCCTACAATTGTTTCATTTCGCATCCAAAGTTAAAACTACAAAACATATATGAATATGTAATCTTGCATTTCGAAATATCTTGGTTGGAAAATCATCAGGGCATGCAACATGGCAATACAAGGATTACATTATAAATGGAGATAAACGTCGCACAATTCCACACCATCACTTATACTTTTTAACTTACTTTATCAAACTCTCTTGTCAAACTGATATATTATAGGGACAGAAACAAACCAATACTGGTTTGGAGCTGTTGTGGGGACAAACACAGTCAAAAAAAGTATACACACACGCACATTATTTATCTATCTAACTCTCTTTTTCTCTCTCATTATATATATAT
>NW_026436179.1:0-308 GCF_001194135.2 Octopus bimaculoides
GGCCACAGTCAAATGACTGAAACAAGTAAAAGAGTAAAAGAGAGTAAGTAAATATATAAATACAGATGTAGGACCGGAGATGTCTGAATAGGGAGATAGCAACTTAGAAAAAAATCAAAGAACCCCACGTATCCAGGATTAACATATATATCAAGTGCAAGTGCCCTTCCCACTCATGTTTTCCGGATACAGGCACATGCTGACAGTAACAGGCCTATCCACTTTCCTCAACGATCTTTTGGCAAATTCACTGAAGTGTAACATTTCTATTTCCTTGTTCGCTTTCTTCTCTCCAAGAGGAATTTGAA
>NW_026436180.1:0-352 GCF_001194135.2 Octopus bimaculoides
AATGATGGTAGATAAATTGTATGGTTTCAGAAGGGGACTACTTCGAAGGAGAATAAACTCTGAATTGATCTGTGTTGTTGTTTTCTTTTTATAGCACAAGCTTTGATACTTTCTGATCTGACTTCGTATAATTTCAAACCATCTTTACAGATAGTTTATGATTTGCTCATCTTGCAGCTGGCTACATAAGAATCAAACATAAATCTGGTAAAACCCACTGAGTTCTTATTTTCTGTTCTTCTCCTACACACACACACTCACACATACACATACACATGCACATGCACACACATATATACATACACACACAAACATACATATATATATACATATGCACACACATACATATATA
>NW_026436181.1:0-590 GCF_001194135.2 Octopus bimaculoides
AGTTAAAAACTTTAATGTTCTTAGTTCCATCGTGAAGCAATTGGTTAAAAAGACTTGTAATGGTATGTATATAATTTTGTAACTACTCATTGTAGAATTAATTACACTAGGATAGACTTCATAATTTTCCATGATGCTGAAAATGTAATGGTATGTATAATGTTTTGTATCTACAGATTATAGAATTTCTCACACTCACAATACAATTCATAACTATTCATGATGCTCAAAATGGTGTAGATTGCGAGGCAGTGTTAGTGTAAGAATAGTTTTACTTTAAGAATCACGTTGTAAAGGAAAACTAAATGTGTATTATTGAATATAATTAAAATGTAATCAATTTTTCAATGGTGAAATAATGCGTAATTATGTTGAAAAGGTATTAAAATGTCCTTTGATGACTTGTTATATAATTGCAATGAATTCATATTTTTAGATTGATATGATATGTATATTCAAAAGACGATAATGTTATCCATTTTCACACTTAAAATACAATAGATTCAGATTTTAGGGAAATTTGCTTGGTTATAAATAGAAGAAATTTTAATTGGTTATAAATAAATTTTTCACTTCAACGGATTTCTGGA
>NW_026436182.1:0-497 GCF_001194135.2 Octopus bimaculoides
TGTTTTCATTCTATTTTTTTTGTCTTTATTTTATTATTGCATAATGGTTTGTTTTTTTCCCTCTGTCATCCTTTAGTCTTTCACTTGATATGATTGTTGTCAAGCCATCACTGCTATCCAATTCGCAACAGTATCGCATATGATTCGAATCATGTGTGAATGTTCCACTTACGTATGTAAGTACATATATGAGGGGTGCTGAAAAGTTCCTGGCTTTAAGGGTATTGCAAATAGCCTAGTTCGAAGCCCAAGCTTCCGAGTTCTTTTACAGAGCTTAGAAAAAATGCAGGACCGCTGCAATAACCCTGTGGATCTGAGAGGGGCATGTGTTGAATAAAAATCATCATAAACTGATCCTCCTGTATTTTCTTTTACTCAAAGTCAGGAAACTATCTGTATTGGTATACATGTATATATTCTTGTGTATTCGTATGTATATATGATATATACTTATATACATTATATGCATACATTATCTATCTATCTATCTATCTATC
>NW_026436183.1:0-941 GCF_001194135.2 Octopus bimaculoides
GTATAACATTTACTGCGTTTAGCTCTGGATCAAAGTTGAATGCCGCGCATTAATCTTGTAAATGTATTTTTATGATTAACTTTAATCATATATAAATATCTCTAACCTTCCAACTCTTGATCATTCACTTTATTTCTCGGAATATATTTCCAGCTACACAACTCCTTCACCATCATAAAAACCATCATTGGCATAACTTTTTCTCATCAACACCATTATCATAAACACAACCACCACCATCATCATCGTCATCCTGATCATCATCATTACCTTCATCATCATCATCATCATCGTTATCATCAATTCCACAACCACCGGCATCAGCATCATCAACTTGAACACTAAATTATGATCATATCCATCACCATCATCACAAACATCACAACCAACATCACGTCAACCACCATCACCATCATCTTTATCTACACCATCAACATCTACACCATCATCATAAGCATCATCATCACTTTCCTCAATTTTTAGGCAATATATTTTACATTTCATTCGGACCTGTGTACATTTTTTCACGCCTCACGTTTTTGTTACAGAGAGTTGTATGAAAATAATATCACCGAATTAGAAGTTGGATCTTTTCAAGATCTTCCCGGTTTAAAGACTCTGTAAGTTGCATTAGTTTTTTGATTCTCTTTTATTGACAATATAATTCTAAACATTTAATGTCTTTCCATGCTTGCTTTTTTCTCTCGCTCTCCTTGACGCACCATATACACTCCGTTGCTTTCCACTGGACTATTTATTCTTTGTGAATAACTCGGAAAGGTGTGTGTGTGTGTGTGAATATCAGTTTCTGAGTCTATGTATGAGTTTCTGATAATTAATGCATATGATTTTGATTATGTATGCGCAAATGTAAGTCTGTATCTTGCAGTACGACTGAATGTACACGAGTGTACGACTTGTGTTTGTATGTCCTATTGTAT
>NW_026436183.1:1609-2155 GCF_001194135.2 Octopus bimaculoides
GTTTAGACAGAATATCTGGAGATACCGCATCTACTCTTTTTTCTTCCTCATCCAAAACTATTTACAATTTATCTCTTGTTTGTGTCATTTCTTTTCAACGTTTTCACATCACCTCGTATATTATTTGTAAGTCTTTTGGGGAATATTTTCATTTTAAAATAAAATTTTTCACCCTCAATTGATTGTTTATGTAACAATTCTTTTTCTTTTTCTTCTTCTTCTTTGTCTTCTTCTTAACTTCTATTTCTTTTCCACAATCGCCAACAGAAAACATCTCCACCACCATAACATCATCATTAACACTCACTCCCACAATTATTTCTTCTCTTCTGTCACATCATCATACTCACCAGGCCCCCATCCCACCCAACATTATCTACTACATAATCATGAAGTCCATCATGATGTTAATCTAGTTTTCATCTCTTCCATCATATAATTCTTTAGACACAAATTTGTTCAATAATTGTTCTTATCTCAATGTTATGTTCCAGAGAATTGTACAAAAATGAAATTAAGAAAATCAAAGCAGAAACATTCCGAAAT
>NW_026436184.1:0-440 GCF_001194135.2 Octopus bimaculoides
ACGGTCGAACTAACGAACGAACAAACGAACGTACGTACGAGCGAACGAACCATCGAACGAACGAATGCACGAACGTGCGTACGTACGATCGAAAGAACGAATGTACGTACTTACGTACGAATAAACGAACGAACGAATGAACGTACGTACGTAAGAAGGAACCAAAGAATGAACGAACGAACGAAGGTACAAACTAAAGAACGAATGTACTTATGTACGAACGAACGAACTAACGATTGAAGAAACGTACGCACGTACGAACGTAAGAACGAAAGTACGTACGTACGAATAAACGAACGGACGTACGTACGTAAGAAGGAACCAAAGAATGAATAAACGAACGAACGAACGAACGAACGAACGAAAGAACGAACGTACGTGCGTACGTAGGCACGAAATATCAAACGTACGTACGTACGTACCAGTGAACGAACAAACGA
>NW_026436185.1:0-423 GCF_001194135.2 Octopus bimaculoides
TTAAACATACTTTTGTATCTAAATATAAATGATATATAATTAATTAACCTATCACCATAATGAATGCATACTTAAGAACCAATATAACAACTTAAGACAACACACACAAACACATACATACATAAATGTATATATACACACACTCACACATACAATAATACATAAACAAAAGCATGCATACTTGTTTAATAAATATATACACATATACATTTAGACACATATATATATATATATATATATATATATAAGCAGATGCATATACACATATGTACAAAGATTTATTTTAGTTTATTTCACTTTTGTACATTCTATTTTATTTTATTTCTGCCTATATTTACTATATATTTATTCTAATTTCACTTATTATTTTCATATTCATTTAATTTTTTGATTTTACATATTCTTTATATATTTATTTTTATT
>NW_026436186.1:0-458 GCF_001194135.2 Octopus bimaculoides
AAGAAGAAGAAGAAGAAGAAGAAGAAGAAGAAGAAGAAGAAGGGAAAGAATAATAAATATACGGGAGTGGTATGATGTTGTTGAAATCCCCTTAAATGGTCAAGTGACCTAAAAGTGAACTGTTGTGGTTGTAATAGTAGTGATTGGAATTGTTTTAAATAAATTCATGGATGGTGGCTGTTCTGAATATATCGTATTTTATATTTGCGTGGGTATTAATCTAAGGCCTTTGTAATAATGCCACTTGTGGTGGATGCATGTAAAAGAGGCTTATATTTTGTGATAAAATATGTCCCTTTGCTAATGCGCTAACTACAGTTGCATCGTCTATTTATAGAGGGGGAAAAATTCTAAAGCTGGGTTGTTTGTTAGTGGCACAAATGTCGACGAGTTCGCTGAATGCTATTTTCCCGAATTCTTCTTCTTCTTCTTCTTCTTCTTCTTCTTCTTCTTCTTCT
>NW_026436187.1:0-730 GCF_001194135.2 Octopus bimaculoides
AAATGAAAATATAAGCTCACAAATATATAGTGGTAGGACTCGTAGTGAACATGAAGGAAAATGCAGTTGATATTACAGGAAAGAATATCTTATCTTTAACGTTGTATTCGAGAGATGTTGAATAAAAAGTACTGAAAATAAGAATAAAAATGAAAACAAGGATATTGGAAATAGGAATGAAAAACTTGAATTCCAATGTTCATGATTGTATCATGTACTGTAACAATTACACTAAACCGAATAAAAAGTTAAATGAATATAGTGTTTTGTGCTATAATCCGGTATTCGGATTATATATGTCATCTAAAATTGAAAGGGAATTTTTTTCTGCATCAGAAAAATATCTCTGTAAATCTAGTAGATACTATAAATTTTTATATGCATATGGTGAAAGTTTTTAATGCAATATTAAATAACCTGAAATGTCATATTAATAAATTTAACAATCAGAGGCAGAATAAGCAATCACAAATAGTAAAAATATGGTCTGACACAACGTAGGTCCCGCGAGTAGCGATAACTCTATTCCTGGAACACATAATGAAAGTATTCTAATGATACAAAGTTTCCTTCAGTTCATTTTAAGGATGACCAAATTGACGGACCCTGATGAAGCTGTCGAAAATATATATATATATATAAATTGCGGCGAGCTGGCCGAATCGTTAGTATGCTGGACAAAATGCTTAGCAGTATTTAGTCTGTCTTTACGTTCTGAGTTCAAATTCCG
>NW_026436188.1:0-518 GCF_001194135.2 Octopus bimaculoides
AAAAAATTGCTAAGAAATAATATGAAATAAAGAAAAAAAACTAATCAAAGCTGACTTTGTTGTTGTACAAAAAAAGTTGGTTTTTAATAAATATTTCTTCTTAAAATCCTTTCTTAGAAACAGATTGCCTTTCACTTTCCTTGCAAAACCATTTCATAGTCCTGCCCTGCCCGCTCCTGCTCGCAATGACCTCACCCAGCAGATGTTCAGGTCAGGCCAGGCATGGGTTGGTTCAATCCAACCAGTGGTGGGGTTAAAAATCATAAACATCCTTCCTCCCTCCCCCCTACACACACTCACCAAACTCAAACAGGTTTATAAAGTGGATAACATCTTAAAGATTACTTAATAATTTCTTAATTATTTAATTATAATCATGTGAGACTTGACTTTATTACCAGTGGAAAAACAGCATACACAAACATATACAGGTATACATACGTACATATATATATATGTGCATGTGTAGATACACACACATACATACAGTATGTATGTATATATATATATATATATAT
>NW_026436189.1:0-353 GCF_001194135.2 Octopus bimaculoides
GATAAGGAAATAATTTTATTCTCAAACGCAGGATAATGCTAATAATATAGAATGAACAGGATAAACTCTCCATATTTTGCAGAAAAATCTGTCAGTGGCCTGCCATGTGACTCAGACTCACATCCTTGTGATTATGCATCTAGTGCTTTACCATTAAGCTAAACTGACCCAATGACAAATTCTTCTGCAAATTTAGGATATATATATCTAGCTTTATAATACATCTCAACACTTCTAAAATAAACTTTAGTTATAGATATATCCATGTACATACAGTGAGGGAGAGAGAGATGAGAGAGATGCATATATATGCATATATATCATCATCATCATCATCATCATCGTTTAACGTC
>NW_026436190.1:0-102 GCF_001194135.2 Octopus bimaculoides
GAGTCTGTGACTAGTGTCTACTAAGTGTATAGCGGCCGAAACATTTGGAATATTTCACAAGCGGAGTACTTCTCTCAGTTACTCCTCAAGCAACAAACACGC
>NW_026436190.1:112-216 GCF_001194135.2 Octopus bimaculoides
CCCACATGCGTAATTTATTTTATGAAATATATATATTATTCTAAACCTGCTGACACCGACGGCCGCGTGGCCTAATGGATAAGGCGTCTGACTTCGAATCAGAA
>NW_026436191.1:0-314 GCF_001194135.2 Octopus bimaculoides
ATATATACATATTTAGATAAATAAATAGATAGATACGCACATTTATATACATACACAGACACAGACAGACACACACAGATATACATATATCTATAGAGAGATGGGATAAGATGGGGAGAGAAGAGGCGCATGGGAGAGAAAGAGATAGACAAATGTATAGTTTGTGCTTGAGAATTAAGTGAGATAGAAAAGGTGAAAAGCAGAAAATGTAGACTAAGGCACCGAGACAGAAAACATATCCGCATATATAATTACAAATCCACATTCATACACACATACACACACACACGCATGCACACACATATAACTATATA
>NW_026436192.1:0-336 GCF_001194135.2 Octopus bimaculoides
TGAAATGAATATAGAGCTCACACAGACAAGTATATATATATTGAATGTATGTTTGTATAATGTGTATGTGCGATGTATAATGTATATTCCTGGAGAAACGAGTATTGCAAGGCACGAACCTGTGACAGTAGGTTCGATACAAATCTGTCAACTTTCACTTTCATATATCAAGAATACAAACAAAAGTGTGTGTGTGTATGTATTATTCACACTATGTTAGAATAAGATGTATTGCAACGCTGCATGTTATACAATAGAAGCAGGCGAGGCTCCCAATTTGCCCTAGGCATCGCACTGTACACGTACACACACATGTACACGTACACAGATGCATAT
>NW_026436193.1:0-214 GCF_001194135.2 Octopus bimaculoides
AATATATTTATGATGGTCTTATGGAATTGATGTGGATGGTTTGTAGGTGATGATACGATTGTACGGTTATATACACATATAGCCAAACATACATATAACAAAACTACAGGCATTTTAGAAGCACCACTTTTCTACCCCACACATATAACCGTACAATCGTATCCTCACCTACAAACCATCCACATCAATTCCATAAGACCATCATAAATATATT
>NW_026436194.1:0-208 GCF_001194135.2 Octopus bimaculoides
ACAAAATATAAATATATATAAAAAATATAAATGTACATAAAAACACATGCATATATAAATGTATGCCTAATTGAGTCTAAATATTATGAAAGTCTAAATATTAAAAAGCATCTGATGATCGTTTCACAGACATTATTGCAACCACAATGTAATCAAAGTAGATAAGCATACTGGCAATAATTCCGCTCTTCGGAGATGAATGGAGTTA
>NW_026436195.1:0-187 GCF_001194135.2 Octopus bimaculoides
CTTGCTTGTTTGTTGTACCTTGTTTATCATTTTGTCCATGTTCTTTTGTTGCCACGTCATGTACCCATTTTTATATCTATATGTACATGTAGATGATGGTATGTACATACATGTACATACATATGCATATACTCATATATTGTTTATATATATATATATATATATATATATATATATATATATATAT
>NW_026436195.1:337-1089 GCF_001194135.2 Octopus bimaculoides
ATATATATATATATATATATATATATATATATATATATATATATATATACATATATACATAAACACATATATACACATACACACATGTACCTACTTAAACATACATATATATACAAATACACTCATACACTCATATAAATAAAGAAGTAATAGTATATACAAATACACACTCACACTCATCCTCCCATACTCCCAAATATATACATATTATATAGATACACATATACATACATATATACATATACTCATACACATACATATATATACACATACACATAAGTACATACATAAACGTAAATATACATACATATACACACATACACTAATATATATATACATATATATATTTAAATTTAAAGAATGGAGTAAACGCATATTATAACTGCATACTTTTATTGCGACATATGTTTCGAAGAATTACAATTTATGCGATCCATAGGAATCGGCGATGCTAAAAATGTAAACTCCCACTAAGAAAGCCAAGAACATAAATAACTCTTATCATTGCTAAACAAATTGGTGAATAAATTGGAAGTCGTAAATGAATGATATTGAGGTATAATGAAATATGAAAAAGAAAAAGTAAGGTTAATAGGGCATTGTATATTAGGCAATTGTTGTAGGTAAATTTTACTATGAATTAAACTAAAAATGATGCGCTATTTTGTGTTTAAAGATTTTATATGTGTTCTAATTTAGTTTGATCCTAATTCATCATTTCAACGTTCCTAGAAACATCTTTAGTTTTAAAA
>NW_026436196.1:0-239 GCF_001194135.2 Octopus bimaculoides
TTCTACCAGTGTTCCAAGTTTCAAAGTGTTTCCCATACAGTAAAGTACTTAGCCATACAGTAAAGTACTTTGCCATACAGCAAAGCACTTTGCCATACAGCAAAGCACTTTGCCATACAGCAAAGCACTTTGCCATACAGCAAAGCACTTTGCCATACAGCAAAGCACTTTGCCGTACAGCAAAGCACTTTGCCATTTCGAGCGTGGCCGTTTTCGTGCGGGTGACACGTAAAAGCACC
>NW_026436197.1:0-330 GCF_001194135.2 Octopus bimaculoides
ATATATATATATATATATATATATGTGTGTGTGTGTGTATATGTATATAATTTCTTTATTTGTGAATTAAGGATATTTTCCTACTCTTCTTAACTGTATCAGCACAATTACCCCACCCCTCGAGGACAATTCCCACCCCCATAGGACAATTACTCCCTTTCTAATATATTAAGAAATTTTCAATCATCTGTTGTCCTCATGGGTAATTGTCCTTGGGGGGCAGTTATTGTCCATGGGGTTAAGTGTCCTAGACTCCTTCTTAACATGAAACCAATGGTACCCTTAATTCACAAATAAAGAAATTATATATCCACCAATGCAGTGTTGAGC
>NW_026436198.1:0-221 GCF_001194135.2 Octopus bimaculoides
ATATATATATATATATATATATATATATATATATTTGTGCGTGTATATATGTGTGTGCGCGTGTGTATGTGTGTTTGGCGTGTTTGAGCATGTGTATGTATATATTGAGAGACTAATATATACATGTATGCATGCATATATGTATGTATGTATGCATGTATTGATGTATGAATGTATATATCTATATATATAAAAATGAGAATGTGTGTCTGTCTGTCTGT
>NW_026436199.1:0-207 GCF_001194135.2 Octopus bimaculoides
GATGATGATGATGATTATTAGGATTATGTCGACGGCAATGAAGATGATCTCAAATCTTTGAGAGCATTTCGAAAGCAAGATGGCTTCCAACTCAAAAGTCAAGTAATGAGTTTGTATATATATACATATATAGATATATTTGTACATATATACATACATACATATATGTTTGTATATATATATATATATATATATATATATATATAT
>NW_026436200.1:0-246 GCF_001194135.2 Octopus bimaculoides
TCCTGATATTCAAATGCCTCTTTCTTTCAACCGGTTCATCAAATGTGACATCCACATCACCCTTCTCCTTCTTCTCCTCCTCCTTTTCCCTTCAATCTTTCCAGTCATCCCTAAATGCTCCAGGCCCTCTTCCTTCGTCACATGACCAAGAAACCTCAGTCGCTTGGCCCTTTACCTCGCAAAGCAGTCTCCTACTTACTGCAGCTCGGGTCGTCACTTCTTCATTAGACACTTTACCTGTCCATG
>NW_026436201.1:0-634 GCF_001194135.2 Octopus bimaculoides
ATATATACATACATATACATACATACATACATACATAAACATGAGTAAGCACATAAACGCAAAACAAAGTGGAAAAAATAGTCCTTGAATACCAACAGGAGAGTAATATATTTTTCCTTTAACATCACAAAACTGAATAACAGTTTCTTGGGATGTTTTTGGTTCATTATGTTTAGAAAGAGATGAAAAATCCAATTAAATCCAATTAAAACAAGGTATTCATTAGGTAAATCCAGGAACAGAGAAAATGGTTTGAAAGTTATCCATGGGGAGGGAAAATGGTGCTAGCAGTTCCAAAGTTGGACCAGAGTGCATTCCTATTAGTTTGAGTCATGCTGATGAAAATTCCTTTTATGTATGTATATATGTATGTATTTTTGTGAAGAAGACAGATGATACAGTGGTTAGAGTGTCAGGCTCAGTATCATGAGGTAGTGAGTTTGATTCCCAGACTAGGCTATGTGTTGTGTTCTTGAGTGAAACACTTTATTTCACATTACTCCAGTTCACTCACCTGTAGAAATGAGTTGCGCCACCGCTGGTGCCAAGCTGTATCGGCCTTTATCTTTCCCTTGGATAACACTGGTGGTGTGGAGAGGGGAGGCTGATATGCATGGGCGACTGCTGGTCTTCC
>NW_026436202.1:0-223 GCF_001194135.2 Octopus bimaculoides
GAGAGAGAGAGAGAGATAGATAGATAGATATAGATAGATATTTAGATAGATACATATATAGATACATATATATAGATAGATACATATGCATATATACATATGTATAAATAGATACATATGCATATATATATATATAGATAGATAGATAAATACACATATAGATAGATAGATACATATATATACAGATATATATATATATATATATATATACATACATATATAT
>NW_026436203.1:0-240 GCF_001194135.2 Octopus bimaculoides
CACCCACGCCGCCACCGACATGAATATCATCATCACCCGAGTCCTTATATCGACTCCTCATTCCTTTATCAATCAGGGATACACCCCCGCCAGCACGAGCACCACTACCACCATCCTTGAAGCCGCTGCATTTCAAAGGGGCCAGCCTTGTCACGCTGAATCTTCCCCAAGAACTACGTTAAGGGTACACACGTCTGTGGAGGGCTCAGCCACTTGCACGTTAATTTCACGAGCAGGCTG
>NW_026436204.1:0-1057 GCF_001194135.2 Octopus bimaculoides
TGTTTCATTCCTGAGTGCTTATTCTCCTACTGCAATGTCTCAATATATATCTTCTTTATATTTTTGCTTCCGAAGCCTATGTGTTTGGTTACATTGATATCACTAGTGCTGATGCCCTGAGAAAAACACCCACGCTTTAAAGTGGTTGGCATTAGGAATGGCATCCAGCTATAGAAATCATGCCAAATCAGACACTAAAACATTATGCAATCTTCAGGCCCATCGGCCCCTCATAAATCATCAATTGCAACCCAACATCAAACGACAGACTTCAAATGATAACAAACGGTAAAAACAACAAAATGATAATACAAATATAATAGATTCAGCATTTTGAAAAAATCAAACCCACTCACTGACACCATTCCTTTTATTATTATTATTATTATTTGTCCATGTGGAGGCACAATGGCCCAGTGGTTAGGGCAGCAGACTCACGGTCATAGGATCGCAGTTTCGATTCCCAGACCGGGCGTTGTGAGTGTTTATTGAACGAAAACACCTAAAGCTCCATGAGGCTCCGGCAGAGGATGGTGGCAAACGCTGCTGTACTCTTCCACAACAACTTTCTCTCACTCTTACTTCCTGTTTCTGTTGTACCTGTAATTCAAAGGGTCAGCCTTGTCACACTGTGTCACGCTAAATATCCCCCGAGAACTACGTTAAAGGTATACGTGTCTGTGGAGTGCTCAGCCACTTGCACGTTAATTTCACAAGCAGGCTGTTCCGTTGATCGGATCAACTGGAACCCTCGACGTCATAAGTGACGGCGTGCCAACAACAACAACAACAGCAACAACATATTTGTCCATAAAACATCCCCTTCATCATCTGTCACCTTCATGGCAAGCATGTTATTGAATAGGGTCTATTCAACCCAAAACATTCTCTTCTAAAACTCAATAATAACTCTATAGCTCTTTTATTTCATCGACAGTAATTTTTTTCAACGATTATGGATATTTCTGTTGGAGGTCTTATCTCTTTAACTACGCATGTGGAGGAAGTTTTACCAGCTGGCAGCAAATATTTCTTCGATTTTCTCATTTGTATCACA
>NW_026436205.1:0-551 GCF_001194135.2 Octopus bimaculoides
TATATATATATATAAGTGAGAAAGTTGGTATATATATATATACATATATAAACACTTTACTAAATTGACTGGGGGCACTAATCAGAACTACTACTGCGAGAACTAAGAGTTGAAACAACTCATAAATACAAGAACCAACTTATCTTAATGACTGACAAGTGAGGCGAGTTCCTTCAGTGCCTAGGAATAGCCAGATCATACTGATTTCGCATTTATATTAATGGTCTCCAGTGATTTTCATCTAGTGCCTAAAGTTAAATCGAATTCGCCTTCTCATTTCATGAGATTATCGTAGAAAGCATACAGTAAAAGTGAAGAGTGAAAAGTGAAATTAAACAGCAAAAGTGAAAATTATAAATAATATGGGAGGCTTGTTCGTAATTTTCAATCGAATGGCAGGGATATATGTGACTAACGGAACAGTATTGTTAGAAATAAGAGCTAGAACAATTATGAGACGCCTTACCGCTGTAAAATTGCGAACAAGCTACCCTTATTATAGCAATCTATATATCTATCCATCTATCTATCTATCTATATATCTATATATA
>NW_026436206.1:0-478 GCF_001194135.2 Octopus bimaculoides
TATATGAATATGAATATACATTTTAATACATATATACATTCATCTGAAATTCAGAAATCACAGAGACATAGAGGTAGGCAAAAGAGTTCCAATGTCAGACGTTAAATTCCTCTGCGAGGCTTAATGTCTGAGTTAGCAGGAAGTGTTTCTGCTACGTTGCTTCCGCTCATAATCAACCAAACAGAGAAATAAACAGATCGATGCAGATAGAATCGGTTTTTCTTATTGTCTTTGGCATTAGCATACGCGCTGTGTAAACATCTCTCTCCAAAATCTTTGAGCCTCGACTACTAGATAAAAATAATAATGAAGTTGATAATGATGATGATGATGATGATGATGATGATGATGATCATCATCATCATCATCAACTTCATCATAAGAAGAACAACAACGACAATAATAATAATAATGATGAGAAGAAGAAGAAAAAAGTAGAAGAAGAAGAAGAAGAAGAAGAAGAAGAAGAAGAAGAAGA
>NW_026436207.1:0-854 GCF_001194135.2 Octopus bimaculoides
TGATAAAGCTGTTAACAAGAGGGCAACGGTGATGAAATACCTCTTGTTCTATCTCAGGTGAAGTCGTATAGACAAAAAAAGAGAGAACTATTTACAGCTGTCCTCTGCAATATCAATGGGTTATTTCTTGGATTTGGTGTTTAACAACTAAATATGCATCAATTATATCTAACAAATTAAAGAGAACATTTCTATTCACACTTTCAAGTTTTTTTTTAAATCTACAAATCCAAAATGAGTGTAAAGATTAAGTTCATGTAACAAAATTTTTAGTTAAAATTTCTCTTTAGTATTAAAACCTGAATAATGAATATCAATACAAAATTCTATTTCAGATTGAAAATGTTTCCAGGTGTATTGTTGGTGTTGTTCCTTGTTCATAACTGCTGGTGTGTGGATCATATCTACCATGTGAAAGAGAACAATGATATACACAGCTATATTGGAGATATTGTTACTGATACACACTTACAAGATAATATACAGTCTCAAGATAACAGCAATAAGCTGACATTTAAAATACTCCAGGGTAATACTGATGGAAATGTTCAGTTATTTAATGTTACACCTGGAGGGAAACTGTACACAGCTTCCATATTGGATGCAGAATCTCTATGTCTATATACTGTGGAATGTTTTAGAATACTGGAAATAGCTGTTCAACATGGTCATTCTTTCTTCAAGTTATTAGAAATCAAAGTTATGATAGAAGATGTCAATGATAATTATCCCATTTTCCCAAACAAAGAATTTCATTTACAGTTTGATGAAAGTGCGACAAAAGGAGTAAAAAAAATAATTCCAAATGCCATTGATAATGATTTTAGCATTCAGAATTCTAAACTCACTTATCA
>NW_026436208.1:0-214 GCF_001194135.2 Octopus bimaculoides
GCTGCCTCTATTCTAACCTGACGTTTCGAAGATAAGACAGAACGTACTCTTGAATAGTCTCTTCCTGAGTAGTGGATCAACCCACGACACAGAGAATTCCAAGGTGGCAAACACAGACCAAGACAGGAAAAATTGGACAGTGAAGACAACATTCAAAAGCCGTGCGGCCAAACGCGAATCTGAGGTAGAACGCTAGTAGTTCGTCTTGCCTTCA
>NW_026436209.1:0-356 GCF_001194135.2 Octopus bimaculoides
TTTTATGTTAGGAATTGCTGCTGTTGCTGTTGTATTTCATTGACCTAAATGTTACTTTACCTTTAGATCCTCTGGTCCAGTTTGTGAAAATAAAAGATTCAGCTCTGGATGTACCTGGGAAAACCTTGTTGGATAAGAAAGATGTAACAGCAGATGAATGTGCAGAAAAATGTTTGTCTGGCAAAAGTTGTTTATCATTTGAAATAAATAAAGAAAATGGAAAATGTTACTTATCAAAGAAATCTGCAGCTACCGCCAAGAAATTAAAGGCAGACAAAGACAAAGATTACTACCAACGATTAAAGTGTAATTATTCTTTGTATTTTATTATTGGAATTCTCTTTTCCATTATTTCT
>NW_026436210.1:0-207 GCF_001194135.2 Octopus bimaculoides
CACGCATACGAAAACACATATCACAAACGAAGCAAAACCAAAATTTTTTTCTTCTTTATTCATTTTCATTTTGTGAACAAACACAGACAGAGTGAACCATTCATAAGTTTAAAACACCACACAAAAAAATACACTATGCCCGGAGATAAATCTATCGACAAAAAAAATACAGATGAATACCGATCTGCTAGCCTTAAAAAACTACAC
>NW_026436211.1:0-258 GCF_001194135.2 Octopus bimaculoides
AGTTCAAATTCCGCCGAGGTCGACTTTACCTTTCATCCTTTTGGGGTTGACAAAAACAAGTAGCAGTTGAATACTGGAGTCGATGTAATCGACTCCAGTTTTGATTACATCGACTTGTTTTGTTTACATCGACTCCTCCTCTCTTGAAATTGCTGTCCTTGTGCCAGAATTTGGAACCAATCAATATACAACTGAACTTAGAACAGCGCTTAGCGGTATCCTTTAACTATTCTCGATGCAATGATTGTTATGAATCAA
>NW_026436212.1:0-406 GCF_001194135.2 Octopus bimaculoides
GAGGGAGGGGAGAGGGGGAAAGAGGCAGAGAGGCAAGAGGAAGAGGTTAGATGAAGAGGGGAGGGGAGTTGAGCCCATGTGGTGCAAAGGAACGAAGAGAGAAGGTTAATCACTGTTCACGGCGCAAACGGGAGTCCGAATGGCCCCTGTGCAAAGACAATCCAAACACGGACAGGTGATGCTGCAAGGAGTGACTGGTAGAGCGGAAATGGCGTGACACCGGGCTGTCATTGCCAAGGCGGATGTCTCGGAGGTGTTCCGCGAATCGGTCGGCCAGGCGGCGCCCTGTTTGTCCAATGTACAGAGAATGGCAGAGGGAGCAGGAGATGCAATAGATAATGTTGGTAGAAGTGCAAGTGAAGGAGTCGGTGATGCCATAGGGTCGATGATGGGTGCCGGTGAGGAG
>NW_026436213.1:0-1170 GCF_001194135.2 Octopus bimaculoides
GTGTGTGTGTGTGTGTGTGTGTGTGTGTGTGTGTATGTTTGTATGTATGCATATATGTATATATGTAAATATATATGCATATATGGATACAGAAAACAATATGAAATACGAAACCAAATGAGTTCAATACGCAAACAACGAGAGAAACAAATGGAAAACAGGACAAATAACACAAAGAACGACCCTTCATTAGTTGTCGGCTGTCTATCTACTCCTCATTTCAAGCATTCAACGACAATATGAGTCTTCAAAGACAGTTGCTCCCATAAGTACCAAAATAAATTTTGGATTTATGGAGGGTCAAAGTTGAGAACAAAAACAGGACAATGGAGACATACAAGGAAACCGAACGAAAGCAAACATGGAGGGTCGTTAGACCAGAACGAGAGTAAAATAGCGAAAGTTGCAGAAATATTTTCTTTGAAAAGAGAAAAGATAGAAGAGAGAGATAGAAGACATCCAGTCCTTAGGACAGTCCTGAAGGAAAAGAAAGATGAAAACGCGAGAAAAAGAAAGATGGACGATGGTCACGTGTGATCATCGAGAGAGAGAAAAAGAGAAACAGGGGATAGAGAGACAGATAAAAAAACGGTGAAGTGGAAAAAAAGTGAAGTAGAGAAAAGAACGAGGGAGAAAACAGTACAGAGTAAAGGTGCATCAAAAGATTAAGATAAACTTATTAGGAAATGGATGCGTGGCGTTCAATCAAATATAATATAAATTATATATGCATATACGGGTACAATATTTTACCAACTGTAAACAACATAAAATACGAGAACAGATGAGTTCAATACGCAAACAACGCGAAAAACAAATGGAAAACTTCAATCTCTGTCTTCCTTGTGTGTTTTCGTTCGGTTTCCTTGTATGTTTCCATTGTCCTGTTTTTGTTCTCAACTTTGACCTTCCATAAATGCAAAATTTTATTTTGGTATTTATGGGAGCAACTGTCTTCGAAGACTCAAATTGTCGCTGAATGCTCGAGATGACAAGTAGACAGCCGACTTATGAAGGGTCGTTCTTTGTGTTACTTGTCCTGTTTTCCATTTGTTTCTCTCGTTGTTTGTGTACTGAATTCATTTGTTTTCGTCTTTCGTCTTGTTTACTGCTGTTCACGTCCTGTACCCATATATGCATATATATGTGTGTGTGTGTGTGTGCGTGCGC
>NW_026436213.1:1309-1563 GCF_001194135.2 Octopus bimaculoides
AGGAGGCCAAATGTTAGGGGTTATATGATCATGAAAATTTTCAGCCATCCATGCCTGTGTTATTATAGCCATGTGTGATAGTGCAATCTTAGTGAAGCACATATGGCTTTCAGTTGCATATACTGTCTATCCAGAGCTTAACAATTATTTCCAGGACCTCAATGTCGGCGACGGAGTTAACTCTGAGGCTTTGTGGAAAGAAATAAAGAGACATCACATGTCTTTCATTGCTGACAACCCTTAAAACCATGACA
>NW_026436214.1:0-211 GCF_001194135.2 Octopus bimaculoides
CAAGCTTTAAAAAACAAGTATTGGGGTCAACAAAAAATTGGTCCCAGTCTGAAAAAAAGCAAAGGATAAAAGTTATATACATACATACATACACACATAAATATATACAGGTATCTTTATATCTATATCTATATATCTATATATCTATCTATCTTTCTATTTGTCTATATATATATGTGTATGTGTGTGTGTGTGTGTGTGTGTGTGTGTG
>NW_026436215.1:0-462 GCF_001194135.2 Octopus bimaculoides
AGCGGGTGCCAAGAGATCGTGACGTCTCCATTGCAACAACAACGATTCCAAACGTGTGTGAGTTTGTTAACTTACGGTGATGGGGGACAACAGAGAAGCAGGAGAAAATAATAAAGGATAAAGACTAACCCAGGAAAGAGATTGAAGGGCATCTCACAAAAGGGTCAAGAGGGCGGGGTCTGATAATTTCGGGATTGAGTTAGATTCATCCAACACGCCTCCTCATCTTTCTACACACAACAACAACAACAACAACAACACGAATGTTCCTAGAACAGTCTCTGCTACGAGAAACCACAAAACCTCAACCACCACCATATTCATAACAACATCATCATCATTATTAAGCAGCATTGTTATAACCCGCCCCTACTGCCCCACCACTATCCTCCTCTCCGCTCCCGTCATCCCTAAACACAATACTACCTTTATCCTTTATTTCTCTCCTTCCTTTCCATCTTC
>NW_026436215.1:3010-6658 GCF_001194135.2 Octopus bimaculoides
TGTGTGTGTGTGTGTGTGTGTGTGTGTGTGTATAATAGAAATAGGTTCAAAAAGAAAATAGAAACTATATATATATATATATACATGCGTGTGTGTGTGTTAAATGAAATGAGACAACAAAGCCAAGGCTGTTTAGAGTTTATAAAGAGAAACAGGACATTTATAAAGAGAAAGTTAGTCTTACAGCTTCGTCTCTGATTCTGGGATATCCCTAATATCCCAGAAACAGATGTAAGACTAACTTTCTCTTTATAAATGTCCTGAAAATTCCACACAGCCTTGGCTTTCTTGCCTCACTTATTTAACATATACATGCCCATACAATACCTGTATTAGACTCCTTACTCGTATTATTATCGAACCGATATCACTTAAATAGTTTTAGCTGCCATCTCGGGTCTTCTGAATACCAATACCCCCCCTCTCTCTCTCTCTCACACAGTGTGTTCAGGCTAAGTTAGTCGATTTTTTTGTCTCCTTTCAAGAACAGCTTAGTGTATTGGAGAAGTCAACGGCGTTGGAAATCATAAACATTTGAAATTGTAACCGAGAAAAACTTAGCTGATATGAAGGATTGGAACCCATCTGAATATTGTGAAAGAGTTGCTTGTATCACGATGATTTCTGCCGAGTGTCAAAATACCGACATCATGATTGCTGCTCATTGCACTCTGCGAACCCTGTAAAGGCTGCAAGACGTGACCTGGACATCTGCAACGAAGACTTGGAAGCCGTGGCCAGCAAGAAGGGACACAGCAGGCGTTCTGATCGTGTCGGTATGCCGGAATTCATCCAAGGTTCAATTCAAACTGCTATGTGAAGCTGCTGCGAGGTCATATTATGTGACAGCAGCATTTGGCTCCTGGCCATACACGCGGAAAGAGTTTGAAATGGTTTTCAGAGAATTTCTACGACTTCACCAGCCCCGATTTGTAATCCCATGTGTGGGCTGCGATTGGAAATAGTCTCCAACTGCTGTACCTGTAACACCAAGGCTGAACTGGTGGCCAAGATCAGGGATACAGTGGCAAATGTATACGCCAGGTTCTGGGATGATCTTGAGGCCGTGAGGGAAGCTGTAGGTGGTTAGGTTGACTAAACTGTTATTTCCTTCTGCCGACCATAACCCAGTTGAGATTCTTTCGTTTCTTAAAATGCATTTACTTTTGTATGGGACATTGTTTTGTTTTCCTTTTATGCAAACTGTCAAATTTTGCTTGAACACTGTACACATATGCACGCACGCACTCACACCCATGCATGTGTGTATGTCTGTATGTATGCACGCATGTATGTGTGTATGCACGCATGTATGTATGCATGTACGACATAAAGAAACAGACGTCCATTGGGCCCAGTAGATCTGAAGAGATGTGATCAAGTGAAACGCATCTCATTGTTGATGATTTGTGAGAGTTTCAGCCCAGTCAGGGTCCGAGGGATACAAGCTCCAATGGTATCTTAATCGATTCTGCTGGTGATGAAGACCTTTGTCAACTTGGATACGGTTAAAACCTTTGCCTAGGGTTGTATGTTTTTCATTGCAAGGAAGACTGAAGACATGACCATCAACAGAAAGGAAAGCCACCTGTCATCTGACAACGATAGCACACAACTAAAGAAGGTTATTGACTTGAAGTATCTTACATCCTGTTTTAATGACAGTAAGACTTGTCGACACACAAGGGACATGCCTGGATTACCTGTAACAAACTTCAAACCAGCTGGTAACCTAACATTCCCAAATTCAACAAGGCTGGCCTTCTTCATGGTAAGTGGGTTTGGGAGGCCGAGAGAAAGGAGTTTCAAGATGGCTTAGCTGCTACACCAGGTTTCCCATAAGATCCAAAACGATTTAGAACGTGAGTACAAGTCCAAAGAGACGTTTTGTGGACACATTCCGGCCATCACTACAGTTTTTACTAAACGCAGGCGCCACTGTTATGGGGTTGAATCCCAGGCCATACGAGATATTATATTTTAGTAACTTTTGTACGTTGATAAAGGGTGAAACACTACTCAGCTACACCGAAGGCTAGCAGGACGAGACTTCGAACTCACTGTCACCACTCTTCTTGTATATATATATATATATATATATATATATATATATATATATATATATATATATATATAAAACTTGGATTAGCTTTTATAAATGTATAGGGTTTGTGTGAGTGTCGGAATGCAGAAAATGAAACCCGTACTCGACAAGTACTGTACTCTGATTAAAATAAAGGTCATACTAGAGTGATATGTAGTCGAAGTGGTCACAGATGACCTGGGGCTGAACAACCAAATCCATAGCCACGTAACTCCCTCTGCAAACCACCACCACCGCTAACAACAACAATAAAACGCCGCCACCATTATAACTTCGAACTCCTTTACAGTAATTATAGCCACAACGTTACAACAACAACAACAAAGCGAACAATGATTACGTTACAACCACCACCTCCACTATGTAAAAAGCTGAACAAATCCAGTTTAAGTGACTCTGTTTCTCCTCCCATCTTTCAATCGAACCACGCCCTTCTTTCACGGCCTCTTTTTATGCGACTCCATTGCTTTTTCTAATTCAATTGTATCGCATCACTGACGCCACGACTCCTACTGCTACCGCTGCCACTACTGCTATTTCTCATCTTGCTACTATTACTACTAATGGGGTTGTTAGGGGTGGTGTGGTTGGTCGAATCGTTAGAGCATCGGGCAAAATAACTTGCGCTATTATTTCCGGCTTTGTATGTTCTCGGTTCAAATCCAAACGAGGTCAATTTTCATTTTTACTGGGGTTTTTTCCAGATCGATAAACTAAAGTAGCGGCCATACACGAAGCAGAGGGAGTCAAAGTTATTGGTATAAATTTCTTTAAATCCTTAAATTTTCACGTCTTCTATATCTGTGTATGTCAGCCCTTTTAATGAACAGGATTTTGAAGAAATAAATGAAACGTCATTGAAATGGTTTTAGGGTTGGTGGAAGAAAGTGACTCGCTCATGATATCAATAGTGGATAAACATATGCTCTGTGTGTGTGTTGAGTGTACAAACAGATGTATAATTGCTACTGTTATGTTGAGAGCTCCACGTAGATCATCATCGTCCAGTCTGCTTCCAGTTTAGTGGTTTGGTTATTCATAAATTTAGTAGTATTACTCGTAACGAAATACAGAACAAGCAAGTATAGGAAGTATCAAGATACAGGCGTGGCAGTGTGGTAAGAAGCTTGCTTCCCAACCACATGGTTCAGGGTTCAGTCTCACTGTGTGGTACCTTAGGCAAGTGTCTTCTAGTATAGTATAGCCTCGGGCCGACCGAAACCTTGTGAGTGGATTTGGCAGACGGAGACTGAAAGAAGTCCATTGTGTGTGTGTGTATATATATATATATATATATATAAAGGGATACCAAAAGTGGGACAAGAACGCAAGCCTGACCTTTCTTTCTTGGTTCGACTACCATTCGTGCAACATCTATATTCCTCCCTATCCATGTCATCTCCTATGTCCCTGCCGTAAGGCTTCACTTCCACACACCAGCTTAATTTAATTTAATTCGTCTTTAGTCAAAAGACACCTGTTGTTAATGTCCTTTATTTGCATTTGTATTTGTGTACTATTTCTCCGTTTTTTTTTCCGTCCTT
>NW_026436215.1:7373-8753 GCF_001194135.2 Octopus bimaculoides
GACGGAGACTGAAAGAAGTCCATTGTGTGTGTGTGTATATATATATATATATATATATAAATTTTAAATAATTATGTTCTCTAACCGGCAACATCCACTGCCGTGAATTATCTTCTGCAGAACTGCTTCCGGGATTTAGCGCGCCAGAGTTGAGTCATTTGTAATCGGTAGAACTGTACGCACGTAAAACTTTATGAAGACAATTTGTGTATAGTTCTGCATATTATATTGAATTAGAACCGTCGTACTGACGAGCCACGAACGTTTTTACGTAAGTAAAAAAGAGTTTAATGGCGAAACCTGGTCTACGGTTAATTCTTTATTTTGCATATGTTCATTTGTCTTGCCCGCTTATGTTCTGGTGTTTGCTGAATTTTTTTCTGGAGAACATTCTTTTCTTTGTGGTTAGATCGTAGTTGATCTTTTTCTAGCATATCGGATGTCCACTTAGTGGTCATCCCTTCTTATACGCATATGTATATATATATATAAACACACAAATAAATAAAACTACATGTATATTTAGACAAATTCGACAAATAATCGCACACTTACATACTCGCGTGTGTGTGTGTGTGTGTGTATACCTGTGTGTTCGCGCCCTGTTCTTTATGCTAAAATGTTTTCGTTAAACACATTGTTGTCTAATCGACATTATATTAGCTTCTTTTAAACATTTCTTCTCCTTGAATTTCCCCCCCGCTCTCCCTCCCCCTCTCTCTCTCTCTCCGTAACCGCCTCTCACTTCTCATCTTCACCCCCACCATCACCACCATTGTTAATGCTGTTCTCTTCTTTTAACCAATTTGTAAAGCCACCTTCGCCACCGCCGTATTTCCTTCGCCCACCCCTCCTCACCCGATTCATCTCAGTAGCGTCACCTTTTTATTATTATTATTTATTATTAACAATGCAGCGTTTTCTTAACATCGACCACTCAGCTAGAAAGAGGGAGTGGTACCTCTTCATATTGATTGTGTTACTGCTTATAGTTGTTACTTTTACCACCACCGTCACTACTAGACTGTTTCTCTCTCACACACACACACCCACAAAGACATTCAGACGAACTGATAGAAACGCAGGCGAACACACATACATACGCGCGCACACAAATATATGTAGACACACATACACACACAATTCGAGTGTCGTGTGTGATGAAGTCTTTACGTGTACAAAACATAAATGTATGGTTTATATATATATATATATATATATATATATATATACACATACACACGTGTGCGTGTACATATACAAATACATGTATTTACAAATATACGTGTTTGTGTGTGTATATATATATATATATATATATATATACACATACACACACACACATATACATCTATTGATTTAAACATATATACGCATATA
>NW_026436215.1:10376-10910 GCF_001194135.2 Octopus bimaculoides
GGGGGGGGGGGAGATGGAGTGTGAGACAGACTAGCAGCGCGGGAAGAGTTTATTGTCTGACCAGGAGGGTTTGACGGAGGAAAAGAGATTTGCAGAGGAACTATAATACATCTAGCTTTCTGTCTCGTCTGTCTACACAGAATATGTATGTAAGAAAAATATATGTATACAGGTGTGTGTGTGTGTAGGGAGACATAAGCAAATGTTGGGGATAAACAAATTAAACAGATCAATATATAAAGTTTATATATATAATGCTATAGAAAACCCCTTTCTTTCTCTATATCATTTCTCTTCTGTGTAAGCCGAGCCTTTTTATATGTTTACATGCATAAATATTTTTGTATTTCATGTATTTAACATACCTTTATATATTGATCCATCTAACTTGCTTATTCCTAAATTTATTTCTAAACCCGATCAAGTTTAAATCTCTCGAGCACTACTAAATGTATTCTATTCGAAGAACATTTGGATCTCATCCATGAACTATACACACACACACACACACACACACACACACACACACACACA
>NW_026436215.1:11465-12702 GCF_001194135.2 Octopus bimaculoides
ATATATACGTATATATATATGTATGTGTGCATCTCAGGCCATTTAGAATATTCAATTAGAGTAAGGTGATTGAAAAAATGGAGAAGTAGAAGTAATTAATGTCTTACAGCTGTTTCTGGGATATCCCAGGTGAGGGGTCAACACCCCATACTCTGGGTATTCCGTTGTCAGAGACAAGGTGTGTGTGCAGGAAAGTTCTGCCTGGAACTTTCCTGAGTGTGTATACACACACACACACACACAAACACACGCAAATATATATATGGATGCTGTCCCATCTTACCAGATGATTGCCGTTTGATTGTGTTGTTGTCAATGGTGTTTCTGGTCTTCCATTTATAGCCTCTGAGGGTCATGCTTCAAACCATGCAGATCTGCAAACGGGACTGAACCCTCTCCCACCCCCACCCCCAATCCACCCTGCAGAACTGTGCAAGTCGAAGCAAAGGTGACAGATAAAAGTTTTGAGTAGATGGAACGACTAATGAGGTTGTCGTAAAGAGACATCTGTACTTGGCTGGGTTATAGAGATAAACACGAGTACCACACTGAATCCTTTTGTCAAGTACCTAGTCTGGCCAAAGTGAGATGACCAGTAATCATATGAAAGCGTAGCTTTTACATCAGACTCTCTGTGTGTATCTATATATACGAGGAGATACCCAAAAGTAATGTACAAATTTGCAATTAAATTACTGAGTATTAATTGAAATGGCTCTAAGAAATAAGGATGGTCAATTTGTTAATAATAAATAATTATTAATTTCCTACTCTCCATTTTCTTTTCTCCATTTAATTATACACATACATACATGTGTGTGTGTGTGTATATCACATACACATATGTATGTAGATATATATCTACATATACATGCACAAACGCACATATACATACATACACACATTTATGGAGAGCATGTCTGAGAAAGAAAAGGAAAAAAAAACTGTTTTTTAAGAAACACCTGTCGAGTTATATAATGCCCTACATTGCTCTTGTCTCTTGCTCAACTTGTGCTCAATACTTATCGGTGATTGACATAAAAAAATAAAACACACACACACACACACACACATTTATCGTTAAACTCTGTTTACTTTACAGATATTGATTTGGGCTTCGATATGGATGACTGGTGCTGCTGCTTGTTGAACATGAAAACTTCTTGTCCGCGCAAACAGACAAATAGTTTACTCAACATTTTCATCATCATCATCGTTTTAATGTCCACTTTTTCAC
>NW_026436215.1:13121-14378 GCF_001194135.2 Octopus bimaculoides
AACGGAACAGCCTGCTCATGAAATTAACGTGCAAGTGGCTGAGCACTCCACAGACACGTGTACCTTTAACGTAGTTCTCGGGGATATTCAGCATGACACAGTGTGACAAGGCTGGCCCTTTGAATTACAGGGACAACAGAAACAGGAAGTAAGAGTGAGAGAAAGTTGTGGTGAAAGAGTACAGCAGGGTTCGCCACCATTCCCTGCCGGAGCCTCGTGGAGCTTTGGGTGTTTTCACTCAATAAACACTCACAACACCCAGTCTGGGAATCGAAACCACGATCCTATGACCGCGAGTCCGCTGCCTTAACCACTGGGCCATTGCGCCTCCATGGTCACTCAGTATTCTCAAAACAACTGTCAAATCTCTCTCTTCTTACTAAAACAGGACATAATGTGACAAAGTTAATATAGTGTTAGACAGACTACATCACAGAGACGTGTTGGTCATCGCTTTAACACCTTTAATTCTGTACCTGGTCAATAAATGTTGACCTGGGGCCAAACAATAGCTACGACAATGATGCAGGTGACAAGGGAGTCTGTACCTGGTCGTTTGACTTGCTAAGAATATAAACACTATACCTTAATGTCTTCAAAATCGGAAGGACACCTTGGACAGTGTAGTGAGGGGCGAAAGGGAAGATGGCGGCAACGTCTTTGATTATAGGACTACTGGATCAGGACTGACATGTGGTTAAACAACAACATGACGAGTGGATAAGAGGCAAAGAATCTGCTAGAAATACTAACCAAATACCTTTCAAATAAAACTGCTGGCTTTTCTAAATAATGCGGACGTTAAACGACGATGATGATGATGATGATATATACATGCATATATATACACACACAAATATACATACATACACGCATGCGCACATACATACATATGTATACATACATATACTGTATCTTGAAATAATAGCATGAAATTTCATATCAAAAAAATTCCTCACCAAGATATATGTGTTTAAAATAGTATTGTATTAAAAATATATGTAAATATATGAAACATGACTGTTTAAAGGTTTGGTAATTAATCTTACGATCGTTTCGCGAAAGTTTTGTCATTATAATGGAATCCATGATTGATACACATTGATAGACAATACTTCCACTCGTCAGAGATAGAGAAGGTAAAGTTTTTATAATATATCGAGTGTTGTTTTAAAAATCAGAAAAATATATAAAAGAGTATTTTTGAAAAATAAATTGAAATTTACTGATTTTAATTCAGGTAAGTAGACTTTGGTA
>NW_026436215.1:14525-16158 GCF_001194135.2 Octopus bimaculoides
ATATATATCCTTGGTAAGTTCATCTCAGTAATCCATGACAATTTTGTGTAAGTGGTACCTGACCTTGCATTCCATGTTTGAGATGTAGAAAAAAAGATTTTGGTGATCAATGTATTGCTATTATATTTTTAATTGTATAACTGGAAGATACCAATTTAAATTTTAAATTTTTTTCTTTAATTATTATTATTACAACTGTAAAGGTTTATTTATTGTAGGTTAAATGTTTACAGGTTCAAATTCTAAGAAAACCAATTTATCAATCGTTTAATGTATAATATATGTCGTGTAAATATGTTTATAATCAAAAATATTTTAATTACTTTATCTACCAATTTATTTAAAATTATTTTCTTATCTTGAATTGTTACTATAAATGATAAATAATAGATACTAATGTAAATTTTTATTGGATCTTTTATAATATTTAAGTTTTATAGAATTTATGTCTACATGTTGAAAGCACTTCTGATTGACAATTTATTAAGTTCTTTTGACTATACAGTAAAATATACAGTGATTCCTTTGTATAGAGATAGCAACTATTAGACTTATGTGTGTATGGTGTAGCTGAATCTATAGTTAACTTTATTTTGTTTCAATTTGTGTATATAGGTAGCTAATGAAGTAGTATTACTAGTGATATTAGGTTTAAAGGAATATATGTGTGCTAAAAATCTTTGCTTAAAATTACCAGAACTCCCTATGTATACCATATTACTTAAACTATCTGTTAATGTAACTATGCACTTGTATATCACGTTAAATCTTCTACATTTACCTTCTAAAGGGCATGATTCTTTATTTTTACATGAGCAATTTTTATTTTTATATTTCTGTTCAGAAGTATAATATTTAATATTATCATGATTAGTTGTTCGGGTGCTTAATGTTATCATTGAATTTGCTGTAGTCTTATTTATCTTGGAGTTAGATATATTAGGTTGTCAAGAAAGTTGTTGTGGAATTTTAAATTTTGGTTTTAAATGATGTATTTTCAAACGAATTTTCATTAAATTACTTTGACTTTATTTATCATTTTAATGCTTGTTTTTTTGCTCTATGTAATCGTGTTACTCTTTTTCTTTTTGAATAATTAGGCCATTTTTTCCAGAATGTTGAATACAACATGGACAAAAAGCAAATTCGCACACAAGCTAGGCCGAAAAGCTGTTGAAACAGCTTGCGATATCAACGATGCATTTGGCCCAGGAACCACTAATGAACATACAGCACAATGATGGTTCAAGAAATTTCATAGTGGTGACGAGTGTCCTGAAGATAAGTGTAGTGGTCGGCCATCGGATGTTGACGACGATCAACTAAGAGTCTTAGTTGAAGCCAATCCATGCACAACTGCTTGAGAGCTTGCTTCAGAATTAGATGTAACGTATACGGCAATTTCCAACCACTTGAAAGAGATTGGAAAAACAAAAATACTTGAGAAATGGGAGCTGCATGAATTGAATGACAACCAAAAAAAAACCCCCCGTTTTGAAGTGTCGTCTTCCCTTCTTTTACGCAACAACAACGACCCATTTCTCAACCAGATTATGACTTGCAATGAAAAGTGGATTCTTTATGGCAACTGGCGACACTCAGCTCAGTGGTTGGATGCCGACAAAGCTCCACA
>NW_026436215.1:16513-17671 GCF_001194135.2 Octopus bimaculoides
ATGTACTAGCTGATGTACCTGGTAATTCCTGGGGGTAAAGATGGTCTATTGAAATGCCTTATTACTCTGATATAAGAAGCAATTTTGTTATGACTGCCACAAAACGTGTATTGAACAAAGATACGGAACATTACTGACCTAAAGCAAAAGATTACTGATGCCATTGCCACAATTGATGAGGTTATGCTACAGCGAACATGGCAAGAAATCGAGTACCGTCTTGATCTGCTTCATGCAACTAATGGTGCCCATGTAGAAGTGTATTAAATGAGGTAAAAAAAATTTTAATAAACACTGAATACAATAGAACAAATCTGAATAAAATATCTTATCAATTGCATTTGTAATAAAGTTTTGAAATGGTAAAATATGGTTGTTAGAATTTTGTTCTATCGATATCATTGCTATGTCTTGAGCTTTATCTGGAATCTTAGTGCTACTGTTTATTTCATTATTAGTAGTGTTATTGTTGTGACTAAAACTATTCTTATATTAAGTATATTTGCCACTTAAATGCAGCTAGACCCTAAGGGTGAATGCTACTGTTGCTTTTAACCCCAGGAGAACATCTCCTCCAGCTGGCTTTTGACACACATCTGTGCCCTGTGGGTATTTGCAAAGGGAGGTCATCCTTCCCACAGCCGATCTGATGTGATATGCACGGACCCGGGTTTCTGGGTATTTACACTTCGTCAGCATATAACAATCACCGATCTTCAATGCGAAGGGCTCCCAGTGCAAATACATATACACAACAAACCTAACATGTATAAAATTACAACTAAAACACAAACCAAAGTCAAATTATTATATATAATAAAGAGACAATACAAAACCTATTTTCAAGGTATGTATATATTTTCATATTAATTTTTTTTCTATTAGAACTGGCAATAATAGATCCTATGTTTGGTGTTGGAGACAAGGATATTTTGATTAATGATCTGTTAAATATGTGGAGATATTTATTGGTTACTAGGAAAGCTTTTTTTTTAACTATATTTAAAAACTTTTTTGCTAAACCCTTAACATTTAATGAAAATACAGGATATATAATCCCTCGTATTAAAGGTCTAGATACTTTATAGTATTCATATTTTTGACACTTTGTACGAACAGCATTTATATATACATATAAATATATATATATATATATAT
>NW_026436216.1:0-687 GCF_001194135.2 Octopus bimaculoides
CACTCTTCAAAACTTACACTAAGAATAAGGACAAGGTAAAATTACTACCTACTTTTATAGTAAGTTGATGCAGGTAGTTTATCCCGTCCCTTTCCGACTTTTAGTTCATGCAATTGAAATAAACTGCATTATTTATGGGATGACCTAATACATGTATGTATATAGTAATTTAATGGTTTGTGTATATGAAATAATATCCTTGTATGTATATAGTAGATATTTATAGGTATATAGCAAATCAATGTTATTACATGTGTATGCATGTGAGTATGTGTGGATGTGTGGATGTGTGTGTATTTGTGTGTGTGTGTGTGCTTGTGAGCACATGTGTGTGTGTGTGTGTGTCTGTGTAGTAAATGCTTGCACTAATGATATATGCCTTGTATGTCAGAATGTATAGCAAATTAATATTACATGTAGGTATATACATGAATGATATATGAAAAAGCAATACTGTATACCTGTGTGTTTAGTAAATCTACACTATATTTATGCCATATTACCTTATATTGTATCACATAAATATTTAATATATATTTATGTAAGTACGTACATAGAAAATACACATGCACACACATATGCATATAAATAGATAGAAATGTGTGTGTATGTATGTGTGCATGTATGTGAGCACATGTGTATGTATGCATGTACATGTGAGTGTGTGTGTGTGTGTGTGTGTGTGTG
>NW_026436217.1:0-440 GCF_001194135.2 Octopus bimaculoides
CATTACGAGTCATTTAGCTCAACCTTTTAGCATTCACATTATGTAATGTTTACTCATTCACATTGTTATATTGAAAAACACGAAATATTCTCAGGCAATATTGTTAAGTAAGCGTTGGTGATTGATCTTTATTTATCATTACTGAATATTGCCTCCACCTTCTTCCCCCCCACCAACTGATGTTCACCATTGGTCACGCCTCCACCCATCTTCACCATATTGCCCTCTACCTCCATCTCTGTCCATTTGCCACTTTCCTGAACTTTCCTACCCATCCATCCTGTCCAATCCTCTGAAATGCTTCTCTAAAGAAGAGCCTCCGTTGCCAAAGTAGACATTAAAGCTTGGGGCAGGCCTTGAGATCGCCAGCGCCTATCAAACCATCCAATCGATGCCAACAAGGAAAATGGACGTTAAATGATGACACACACACACACACA
>NW_026436218.1:0-535 GCF_001194135.2 Octopus bimaculoides
CATGTTTGTATAGATGTAATCATACAAACGAGCATATGTTCACACACACACACGTACATATATGCACATGTACATACATACATATTTATATATATATATATACGCACACATACATAGAGCTATCGTTGTGTTTATACATACGAATACTCATACACGCTTACACGTAAATAATTTCTCATAAACAAACTGAAGCAACACACAATCGAAAGTACACAAACATATTACATTCACTTGCTTCATATATACTCCTCGGTCACCTTTTCCATTTAAGTGTGACTATTTTTATATTTTTAATAATAAACACATCAAGTGTGAATAATGAATTTTTTTTAT
This sequence comes from Octopus bimaculoides, assembly GCF_001194135.2. Lineage (NCBI taxonomy): Eukaryota > Metazoa > Mollusca > Cephalopoda > Octopoda > Octopodidae > Octopus > Octopus bimaculoides. The sequence continues at coordinate 334 of NW_026436218.1, forward strand.
TCTTCACAACAGACTTTAACTTTCTGCGTTTTTTAGTATTGTTTCTTGTCTTCGATTCTTCTACGGTTTTTCTTGTCTATTATTGTTTCCATTATGGAATAAAAATGCACACATTGACACGCACGTGCACATATGTACACGCGTATATATATGCATATATATATGGATATATATGGATATATATATATACATATATATATAT
>NW_026436219.1:0-2001 GCF_001194135.2 Octopus bimaculoides
ACCACCACCACCACTACTAGTTTGAGAATACCGAAAGGACATGTAAAAAAGGAAATTTAGTCGCCATTTGTTGCAGCAACAGAAAACAAAACAAGTGCAACAACAATAAGAAAAAAAAAAACTGTTACAATAATGGCAACAATAACGACGATGACAAAAACAAAAAAGGTCAGACAACACATCTACACACGCACACACATACACACACATACACACACACATACACACACACACACGCACACACACAAATGCACATTCATGCACTCTGACATGCAGACACACACACATGCACATAAACACCGAAGAAGTTTCATTTTCTCCTCGCAGCGGATCAACAGGTAAAGTGATGAGAGAGAACTCAACATAACTATGATACTCGATGGGTGTGTCAGTTATGGAGAGCTGAATTTGTATGAGGTAAGGGAAGCACAGGGTAAACACAGAAAACTTATCAGGTGAGAATGTGACCAAGTCTGACAGTTTAGTAATATTTTTTCGTTTTCTAGTTTCATTTATACCACACAGGCCTGTAACAAAATGACGGCGAGCTGGCAGAAACGTTAGAACGCCGGGCGAACTGCATAGTGGTATTTCATCTGTCTTTATGTTCTGGGTTCAAATTCCGCTGAGGTCAACTTTACCTTTCATCCTTTTGGCGTCGATAACTTAAGTACCAGTTGCGTATTGGGTCGATCTAATCGAATGCCCCCCACATCTCCCTAAAAATTTCTACCCTCGTGCCTAGAATAGAAAAGGGGCGTGTAACGAAATGAGTTACGGTTTTTCTGACCACTTTATTAGGAAGCGAGCTAGAGAAAGGAATCTCTTATATCTCCCTGCGTAAGGTTACAGGGAATTGCTTTTTTTTCCGAACGAAGAAGCTGCTACAAGTGGTCCGCGACAATAGTCTAGAAACGTGAATTCAAATTTCGGCGATGTAAATCCTTGGCAAGTGATTTTTATCTGAGAGCGGGTGTTGAACCTAAAATAAGTGCATAGTGGAAAACACACATATTAGCCATTCACAAACAGAAGGTTTAATTTGGGGGCAAGATTCTCGTCGCGCCGACTGCAAACTTGTCACTGACGGGGTTACACTGCAACTCGTTCGGGCGAAGCTGTTGGTCAGTATGTCTTGGTTTCATGACTATAAATAAAAAATGTTTACATATATATCTGTGTGTGTGCGTGTGTGTGCATGCATGTATACATATAGGTCAGTCGTTGTTATGCTCATAGTTATTTTCTTCTCTAGGCATCATCATCATCATCATCATCATCATCATCATCATCATCATCATCACCATCATCCTCATCTTCTTCTTCTTCTTTTTCTTCTTCTTCTTCTTCTTCTTCTTCTTCTTCTTCTTCTTCTCCTCCTCCTCCTCCTCCTCCTTCTGCTTTATGGCCTTACAAATACTGATGATAGCATTTTGGGATCGACAAAATGAAATGCCCGTCCAGAACTAGCGTCCATAGTTAATCGATGTAATCGACAAACCGCATCCCTCAAATGTCAGGTCCCGTGCTTTTACGTGGAACAATTATTATTATTATTATTATTAGTAGTAGTAGTAGTAGTAGTAGTAGTAGTAGTAGTAGTAGTAGTAGTAGTAGTAGTAGTAGTAGTAGTATCATGTCAATATATTTGAATCAACAAGTGTATTGACTGCGGCAAAACATTTTCTTCTGCCAGGGCAAAAAAAACGGAAAAACAAAGTTGTACTGTCAGCCACAACTTCCGATTTGACAGGAGAGAGGACAAAAGGAGAGAAAGTGCGACAAACAGACAGAAATTGAAGGGCTAGACTAATAATAGTTGTCCTCTTTTCAACGCCACATTGGTCGCCAATATTAATTCTTGTATTGAAACATCCTAGACACATCTGCCCGTCAGCCTACCTATATATTTATCTAACAATCAATCTCTGTATCCACCCATCTATCTATCTATTTATCTATCTATCTGTATATACATATATATATATATATATATATATA
>NW_026436220.1:0-267 GCF_001194135.2 Octopus bimaculoides
CAGTCTAGCTACGCTAGTGCTCCAACGATTCAGTTAATCTTTTCCCCACACCATGCACCTCCTAAGCTTTAAAGTTTTGAAATAATATAAATAAAATAATATCAATAAAAGAGATGTTAGAAGACTAAACTGACCTCGGCGGAATTTGAACTCTAAACATAGATGTAAGAAAACTAAAAATACTTCCCACCACTCCAACGAGTTCAAAGTCAGAATTGGGTCAAGTTTTGGCACTCATCGTGCATTTTTAAAATTAATTCTCTCTCT
>NW_026436221.1:0-333 GCF_001194135.2 Octopus bimaculoides
AAAGATTCAACGAACGTACGTACATACGTACGTACCAACGACAGAACGAATGAACGAACGAACGAACGTAGGTAGGAACGAACGACCGAAAGTAGGAAGGAACGAACGACCGAACGTACGTACGAAAGAACGAAAGAGGAAACGAAGGAACGACCGAACGTACGTACGAACATACGTACCTACGAACGAACGAACGAATGAACAAAATGAGGGAAGGAACAAAATTACGTACGAACGAACCTAGGTAGGTACGTACGTACGTACGTACATACATACGAATGAACGACGAAACGAAAGAACGAACGTACGTACGTACGTACGAAAGAACAAACG
>NW_026436222.1:0-262 GCF_001194135.2 Octopus bimaculoides
AAAACTTTTTGTGTCTCACTGTGCGAGAATTGTTGTTTTTGTGGGCGTATTTCGCCCCCGAAAAACTTGTGAAAATTTTGCTGCTGTGGCCCTGGATTACCTTTATTGGAATACCTTTACTGGAATACTTTTATTTTGGAGTACATTTATTGGAATACCTTTATTGGAATACCTATATGCATTGCTGGTGGGCGGAATTGTGTTGCCTTGAATTAAACTGTCTTCCTTCTTTCCTTTTCTCTGCTCTGTCTTCTGTTCTTTT
>NW_026436223.1:0-403 GCF_001194135.2 Octopus bimaculoides
TTATTTTCTTCATTTTGTACTTCTTTGTAAAAAAACATTTTCATTTTCCTATTATTTCTCCATGTGCGGTTAACACAGCCCCACAATTTACTGACTTGTACCTTCTACCACACGTGTGATACAGAATGCCACCTAAAAATAACCCCAATCTTCCAGAGAACGTCACCAATGAGACCATCCTAAAAGAACTCAAAACACTTAACACACACCTACTCACACTTTCCAGCAAAATTGATGAACTTCTCCTTCAAACCCAAGATATCCCAGTAAACAACCCACATCAACATCTTTCGGATAAAGTTAATGAAAATCTAAATGAAATTAACACTACACTAAAAACTTTAATTACCAATTCATCATGGAAGGAACCACATACATCATCCAACTCACAGAATGAACACAC
>NW_026436224.1:0-770 GCF_001194135.2 Octopus bimaculoides
GATCCTGAACAGCTGTAATGAAGCCGTTTACTTCTGGTGTAACGAACCATTGATAGGTCATATTTATATCAACAACAGGATCACTGGCCCTAGTAGGGTGTTTGTCATGCAATTCTTTATATTTCCATCCAGTTTGCATGTCTGAAATTCAATTTGATTTGTACTGTGCTTTATCAGATTTTCTATTGTTATATTATTATTATTTACATACACAGAGCAGATTAGACTGTTAGAAAAGAAAAATTCCTAACATTGGGCTACAGGTAGCCTTAGATGCCAACAACCCTCATATTGTGTTACAGCAAGTAACCTTAGATGCCAAGAACCCTACTAATTATCCTAGCTGTCCCTAATAACACTATTTTCTGTAGCTGTACTTAACTGAGTTTATGCCTATTTCCTCTATCCATCTGTTCAAATCTTTAGGGATAGTTCCTAATGCTCCGATCACAACTGGAATACAATTTACCTGAACTTTCCATAGTCTCTGTAAGTCAATGGTTAAGTCCTGGTACTTTGGTATTTTTTCTATACCTCTCTTATTGATTTTTTTCATCATTTGCGACTATAAAGTCAATTATCTGACACTTACTATTCTCTTTATCTACTGCTACTAAATCAGGCCTTCTAGATTCTATTACACTGTCAATCTGAATGTTAACGTTCCACAAAATTTTATATTTCTTGCTTTCTAGTACTACACTAAGTTCATGTTCTACGATTATTATCATCATCATCAACATCATCATCATCATCATCATCATCATCAT
>NW_026436225.1:0-852 GCF_001194135.2 Octopus bimaculoides
ATATATATATATATGAATGTGTTTGTATTTGTGTGTGTGCGGGCGCGAGTATGTGTTTGTGCATGCACACTTGCGTGTTTGTATTTTAATGTGCGTGTGTGAACGAGAGTCTGTATCCGTGTATGGACGCATGTGTATGCACATATGTGTAAAGTTAGTTTAATTATTTATAAGTAATCAAATCTGATTTGTTTTTCTGATATAATTTTTATGCAGGGTCACTAATGTCTATTGATAGAAAACTTAGCTGTCGAATGACTTTTCACTAACTGCTGTTCAAAAACGTAAAAGCTTCAAATTTCTGGCCTCGTACCGAATCAAATGTTAAACTTCATTTCCAGTAATATCATCAACATAATGTGAAAATTCCATGCATAATTTAGAGTCTTTCATTTATGTAATCAATATATGATTCTTTGAAACGCAAATATTACTATTTACGTCAGTTGCTTTCGCCAAGAATACCAGCAACTCACTGACTAAATGATTTAAAGAAAGCTACTAATTAAGTTGTACAAAGAATATATCAAGACAAGTCTTAAATCAGAATAAAAAAGAATTCTTGACAGCACTTTGATGTGAGATATGTATTTTCTTTCGTTCTGGATTAGAGTAGGATACAGAAACGAGACCTCACATGTAAATATCCGGTTTATGATTAAAGGAAATGGTGAGTGGAATCCATATTTACTTTGGATGTATGCCAAACTCTCAACTTTTTAGTGATAAGACACACAACTCCATGCGTGAGTGTATAAAAGAATGTATGCTCACCTTGACATACATACACACACTCACGCACATATTATACAGACATACACATACGCCCGAACGCGCACACACACTCATATT
>NW_026436226.1:0-355 GCF_001194135.2 Octopus bimaculoides
TTATAGGGCAGCAAAAAAAATTTTAGAAATTTTATTTACCACCAGTGGTCAAGCGAGAATAAGAATCAGTCAATAGACTATATATTATTCATTTAAAATACAGAGATGCCTATAATAGGACATCTGACCCGCTAGAAAGAGCAGCAAAAGACTACATTCCACAAAAATAGGGATAATTTCGAAAGGGAATGAAAAATAATGAGTATGACTCGTGTTTATATGTTGTCTGCTTATTCCGCTGAAGATAGTTCGTCCATTGTAAGGTATATTTTTATCTTGCTAAAATGACTTGAAACAATGGTACGGAATAAAGATTGGTAAATGTTTTTATTTTTCATTCCCTTTCGAAATTATC
>NW_026436227.1:0-382 GCF_001194135.2 Octopus bimaculoides
ATATATATATATATATATATATATAATACGTGCATATAAAATCTATATACGTATATATTATATACACATTTTACATGTACAAAAGTATATATATATATATACACACACACACGCATATATACGTAATACACACACATATATATGTATGTAGTTCAAATTTACAGAAAACAAGAGACGAAGATAGGTACATAAACAACAACTAGGTGTATTAGTTTGACGCTCGTGAATGTGAGAAAGACTTTTACGTTTCGTGCCTACGCTCTTCAGTAGAAAGGAACATGAAGAAATGAACAGAGAGAGAATACTTATGGATTTAGCAGTCAATCGTTGCGACTGTGTGTGTGTATATATATATATATGTGTGTGTGTGTGTCTGTGTGTG
>NW_026436228.1:0-600 GCF_001194135.2 Octopus bimaculoides
ATATTTATATACATATAAAAGACGGGCTTCTTTCAGTTTCCGCCTACCAAATGCACTAACACAAAGCAGGTTTACAAACTTACTGTTTCTGAAATGTGACTTCTCTCCATCAGATCAACACTGGCTTTGCTGTACCAGATTGATCAGAATTTCTAGAACCATCTTGAGATATTGCCAGCAACAACTTACAGACGGCTGACGATAACGTTTGTAAAAAAAACACTGAAATAAGAACAACGACCTGCATTTGACATTTTAATAAGACGCCATGCAGAGCAACAAATATCTTCTTCGTTGATGATTCTGGCGGTTCTCATATTTCAATCGGTCCTTCCTTCGATTAGTGTTCGATTGAAATATATCTTAGTCAGTACGGATAAGAGTGCTGGAATTAACGAGTACGTACTGCCGTGTTGTTCTCCCAAAATAGTTCCACAGCTCATTCAACTTGCCATATGTTTGTCTCCATTGATAAGGACTCTGTTTACAGTATTTCTGTCAACAGAAAACCAGTAGCAGAAAGTCACCTGTTGGAATGACATGTACCAAAGATATTATGGTACGAATATGTTGATCGCACATTTTGCGATATATATATAT
>NW_026436229.1:0-315 GCF_001194135.2 Octopus bimaculoides
TGTCAAGAGTGTTATTCCCTGTTTAATTATATCATTATTCCCTAGTAAGGATTTTAGGGTTAGGGTTCGGGTTTTAGAGTTAGGGTTAGGGTTTTAGAGTTAAGGTTAGGGTTAGGGTTATGAGTGAGGTTATCGAAAAAGTAATTATAACCCTAACCGTAGCCCTAAAACTAACCCTAACTCTAAAACCCGAACCCTAACCCTAAAACCCTAAAGCTAAAACCAGTACAAACGCACGAACGATGTCATAAATAACAGCACCAAGGATAGTTGTTGTTGACAAACTACGGCACTAATTTTATTCAAAGGAAAAGA
>NW_026436230.1:0-237 GCF_001194135.2 Octopus bimaculoides
CGAACGAACGTACGTACATACGTAAGTACGAACGACCGAACGAACGAACGAACGAACGTACTTTCGTACGAATATAAGAACGAACGTACGTACGAACGAACGAACGAAAGAACGAATGAACGTACGTACGTACGAATGGACCAATCAACGAACGATCGAATGAACTAACGAAAGAACGTACGTACAAACGAATGCACAAAAGAACAAACGAACGATCCAACGAACGAACGTACGTAC
>NW_026436231.1:0-596 GCF_001194135.2 Octopus bimaculoides
ATATATATATATATATATATGCATGTATAAGTTTATTTCGTTAGTGAGATGATACGACAACACGTGCTTGAAATTTTATCTTTCAGAATTGCCATATTCTGGACGGTAGACTTATGTCTCGCACTCATTACAATCTACAAAAAACACCAGCTTAGTACGAAACAGCTAAATGCTTGCATGAATGAATAGGACGAGATCATCTAAAAAGTTTTACATTATAGAATGATGTAAGTAGAATTGTGAAAACAAGAATTTCACCATAAATGAATGAATAAATAATACGTAAATAAATAAATATATAAATAAATAATAATAATAATAATAATACGAATAATGATATTAATGATAACCATAACAATGATAATCACATTAATACTAATAACAAGAAAAAACTATAATAATAACAGTGTTAATAATAAATGTAATAACTTTGATAATAACTACGACTATCCTAATGATAATATAGACTACTCACTTCCTATTTCGTGGAAACACCATAATAAACGAATATAGGTCGATAATGAAGCAAAACATTCATACTTCCGTCAGTGTGTGTATGTGTATGCGTGCGTGTGTCTATCTGTGTATATATATAT
>NW_026436232.1:0-217 GCF_001194135.2 Octopus bimaculoides
TTAACAGATCCTCTTGTATTTTCTCCCATAAATTCTAAAATAAAATTTAGGATTTATGGTGGGTCAAAGTTGGGAGCAAAAACATGACAGTGAAGACATACAAGGTAACCGAACGAAAACAAACATGGAGGGTCGTTAGACCCGAACGAGAAGAAAATAGCAAACCTTGGAGATATAGATAGATAGATAGATAGATAGATAGATAGATAGATAGATA
>NW_026436233.1:0-249 GCF_001194135.2 Octopus bimaculoides
GAAACAGCTGTAAGACTATTTTATTATAAATGTCCTGAAAACTCCTCACACCCTTGGATTTGTTATCTTATTCTGTCTAACACACACACACACACATGGTTCTACATTATGTAGGTGTTCCTGTTGAGTACTTAGAAATCGTCTAGAGCACCAAAAACTGTAATGTCTTCCGATGTGCATGTTTTAAACCGAGGAGTAGTTCTTCCTTTTTGTTTTCCGTAATTTTTCAGTTTTGAATTCCTTTTGCTT
>NW_026436234.1:0-346 GCF_001194135.2 Octopus bimaculoides
TGTCGTTGTTGTTGCCTTTCTCTTCCATTTCTATCCCATTCACGTGTAGTTCTAATTTATATAGATTGGTGCATGAGTAGAAAATGTGAGTAGTATTTCGTAATGCCCGCCCGTAACTGTACATACATGTGAGTGGGAGGCTGTCTGAATCATCTATGGATAGATAGAAAGATAGATAGATATGTATGTATGTATGAGTATATATGTATATGTCTGTGTATATATATATATATGTATATATCTGCAAATATGTGTATATATTTATGTATAAATGTATATATATATATGTTTATAAGTATATGCATGTATGTATATAAATATATAAACATATATATATATATATATA
>NW_026436234.1:356-491 GCF_001194135.2 Octopus bimaculoides
GTGTGTGTGTGTATATATGTGTATATACATGTATATATATGTGTGTATATATGTATATATGAATATATTTATGTATATATAGGTGTATATATATATATATATGTATTTATATATATATACAAGTATGTATATATA
>NW_026436234.1:501-652 GCF_001194135.2 Octopus bimaculoides
TATGTATATATATATATGTATATATATGTATGTATATATATGTATATATGCATGTATATATACGTATATAAATGTATGTATATATATGTATACATATATGTATGTATATATATATGTATATATATATACACATATATATATATGTATATAT
>NW_026436236.1:0-504 GCF_001194135.2 Octopus bimaculoides
TCAGCGTGTGAATATAAGGATTTTCTTTTCGTAATGAGATAAAAAAAAAACAAGATTGTGTACATTATAGAACATTTATAAATAGAACGTCTTACTGCTGTTTCCAGGATATTTATTATATCCCTTCATCGGAGACGGTGTGAGAGGATGGTTAAGCAATAGTTAGTTTAGATAAGATAGGAAATAGAGAGTAAATGTGGGATATTGTATTTGTAAATCCATTTTTTAGGCAGAATGGTATACATATAAGATTCCAATAGCTTGTGAGTAAAATCCAATAGTCTTTAAGATTGGTCATTGCATTTGTAAATCCATTATTAAGATTCCAGTACCCTATGTGTAAAGTCCAACAGTCTTTGAAATTGGTCATTCCAAATACAGAGTTTATACACAGTGTTACTAAAACAAAGGTTCTGTTTAAAGTGACCTAATAGTAAGGTCAAATGGAAAACAGGAAGAGAGGAATAAAAGAAGAGGAAAAAGAAATAATATATATATATATAT
>NW_026436237.1:0-642 GCF_001194135.2 Octopus bimaculoides
ATATATATATACATACGTATCTACATACTATATGTATAGGTATGTATACATGTGTAAGTGTGCGTGTGTAGTTTTGTTAAACGTGTCTAGCCCGAGGGCAGTAGAAGTTATCTTTTAACACAATGCTATTTCATTTTTAGTTTTACCTATTTACTTACAACTATGCACACATCCCTCCACAAAACTTAACTTCGGCGGAAATTCTCTAATTGGGCATGAGCCTGTTGCGTCTCGCCAACAGACGATGGGTATAACAAGACAAAAAAGAAAGAAACAAAAAAAATGGCGAACTCATTGTCACTGAAATTTGAAATTTCACTTCATGCTATACATTGAATAATAAATAATTAGATTCGAACGAAGAAGGAGAGTGGATAGCAATACATTCTATTCTTCTGATGGAGCTAAATAACAAAAAAAAGGGGGGGTGGAGAAAATTAACTATTCCTTGCCAATGATACAAGAGAACATTTGTGTATATATGTATATGTATGTGTGTGTGGATATATATACACACATACAAGCATGCACACAAACACAGACATATCTATCTATCTATCTATCTGTATATAATATATACTTTTGTTATTTACACCACCTGTCCTCGTCTGTTGTTATTTTTTGTATATTCTCCCATATATA
>NW_026436237.1:1088-2046 GCF_001194135.2 Octopus bimaculoides
ATAATAATAACATACAGAAAATTGCACTACTGGGTATTGCACACATTCTACGCAAAACACTTTCAATACAGTAAACATAAGAGCACCACAGCAAACCACAGCACATACCCAAGGCACACAGAGCTGCGCTCGGTAGTGAAGTGAAAGCACGTTATAAAAATAAAACTACTGAACAATAATAATAATAATAATAATAACAATAATAATGATGATGATGATAATGATAATAATAATAATAATAATAATAATAATAATAATAATAATAATAATAATAATAATAATAATAATAATAATGTGGGAGAGAGGATTGTCGATTACATCGACCCTAGTACACAACTGGTAGTTCTTTTATCGAGCCCGAAAGGATGAATGTTAAACTTAACCGCAGCGGAATTTTAACTCGGAGCACAGCGACAAACGAAATACCGCTAAGCATTGCTCCCAGCGTCCTAACGATTCTACAGGCTTGCCACCACAATAATAATAATAATAATAATAATAATAATAATAATAATAATATATATATATATATATATATATATGTGTGTGTGTGTGTATGTGTGTGTGTGTGTATAGATAGATAGATTGCTAAATAGATAGATATGTACATATTTGTATTTATGCATTGAAAAGAACATGTATACATGAAATGGATTCCTTCATACCTACATACACAGATGTTCATACATACATACATACAAGCATGCATGCATATATACATACATACATACACAAAAAAGAGACAGAAGATTGAAGGAGCAACACATAGCCTACTTTATATACAAGACATGCATCGTATAAATAATTGATTATCATTATAGAACTTCGTACATCTATATCCTATAGAAATTATTACAATTCCAACAACGTATTTATGAACAGTAAACTATGGCATTGATTATATGTCATATGTAAACTAGTAAATGCCTTATATATATATATATATATATATATATAT
>NW_026436238.1:0-452 GCF_001194135.2 Octopus bimaculoides
TTCTGGGGGGTCGATAAAGTAAGTACTAGTTACACACTGAGGTCAATGTAATCGACTGGTCCTCTCCCCCAAAATTTCAGACCTTGTGCCGTAAAAAAGTTTCTTCTAAATGTGTCCACTTCAAGTGCTACCTACTGGAAAATTGGATCTCCCCGTTTATTGTTTGGACTTTTACGGGTCTATAAGGGATGGTTTATCCTCTGGTTCAGGGGAGACAACCTGTCCTGATTAATGTTTTTATATGTTAAGGCTTAAATCTTGATTTCTGAGCGTTTCTGTTTGTTTCAGTCATTTGACTGCAGCCATGCTGGAGCACTGCCTTGAAGGGTTTTAGTTGAACAAATTGGCCCCAGGACTTACCCTTTGTAAGCCTAGTACTTATTCTATCAGTCCCTTTTGCTGAAGTTACAGGGACATAAACACACCAGCATCAGTTGTCAAGCAATGGCAGG
>NW_026436239.1:0-502 GCF_001194135.2 Octopus bimaculoides
TCACGAATTGACATTTGGTGCATGAGAGAGTTTGATGCAGCTGCCCTCATTAGCACCTCCTGCCGCGATGTTGGTTCATCTGGGACACTTGACAGGAAGAGGTCCAGCTTTATTTTGAAGACATTTACATCCACCCCATGCAGATCTCTCAGGTCCTTCGGGAGGATATTAAAGAGCTGTGGACCCCTGAAGCCCAGGATATTGCAGTATCTTGTCCTACATCTTGATGGCAAATTTGGAGTCCTTGGCAGTATGCAATGGCGTCCAGTTCTTTTATTTGTGTAACTTTCGATGCCAAAGTTTGGGACAATTCCTTCGAGAATCTTCCAGATGTATATTATGGCATATCTTTCTCGCCTACGCTCTAAGGAATAGACTCTTAATCTCTTGAGTCTTACCCAATAGCTTATATTCTGTATAGAGGCTATCTTCTTCGTGTAGCTTCGTTGGAATGCCTCAAGTTCTGAGATTAATTTGACACTGGTTGGTGACCATAGCTGAG
>NW_026436240.1:0-304 GCF_001194135.2 Octopus bimaculoides
GCCTTTGACAAAGTTGATCATGGCTCGATATGTCACAAGCTGCGAAACCTAAACATAGCTGGTAAATTAGGAGAATGGCTGCATGACTTCCTGAATGGTAGAAGTCAGACAGTTGCAGCCAATGGAGAACTATCTAGGGAAACGCAAATATTGAGCGGTGTTCCGCAAGGGACTGTCCTGGGGCCACTACTGTTCATAGTGGCCCTTCTGGACATGCCCATGGTCACTCGGAGAGCCACTGTCACTAGCTACACTGACACAAAACTATCTCAGGCAATAAAGAATCCTGATGATATTATAAGCC
>NW_026436241.1:0-284 GCF_001194135.2 Octopus bimaculoides
TTTTCCTACTCTCTTTTCTTCTTCTTCTTCTTCTTCTTTGGCTACTGCTGCTTAAACAATCAAAACCAAGAATTTATATAAAATATTCTTTTACGACTGCTACTACCTACTACCTACTACCAAGCCTTCACAAGAGTAAAAAGAGAGACACACAGACAGACATAAAAAAGGAAAGTGCTCCTTATATTTGAAAACTTTGGAAATATTTTTAAAAACATTTCATTCAATTTTTGATTTTCATGCTTTACTCTAAGTTGAAAAAGTCGCAAAGACTGAAACCGGTA
>NW_026436242.1:0-566 GCF_001194135.2 Octopus bimaculoides
ATATATATATATACACACACACATATGATGGGTTTCTTTCAATTTCCACCTACCAAATCCATTCACAAGGCTTTGGTCAGGCTATAGTAGAAGACACTTGCCCAGGGTGTTATGCAATGGGACTGAACCTGGAACCATGTGGCTGGGAAGCAGGCTTCTTACCACACAGCCACACTTGCACCTATATAAAATATACAAAATATTTTAACAATTATTTTTGCTTCTCAACCACATGGTTCTAGGTTCAATCCAGCTGTGTGGTACCTTGGGCAAGTGCCTTCTACTATAGCCTCAAGCTGATCAAAACCTTGTGTGTGGATTAGGTAGATGGATACTGAAAGAAGCCTGTTGTATATGTATATATATTGATGTGTGTCCTTGTGTTCATGTTTGTCACCTCCTCCACTTGATAACTAGTGTTGGTGTATTCACATCCCCGTAACTTATTGGTTCACCAAAAGGGACTGATAGAATAAGTACAAGGCGAAGAAAAAAAGTACTAGGGTCAATTAATTTGATTAAAATTCCACATCCTCATGGTGGTGCCCCAGCATGGCCATAGTCTA
>NW_026436243.1:1680-2184 GCF_001194135.2 Octopus bimaculoides
TCGTCGTCGTCGTCGTCGTCGTCGTCGTCGTCGTCGTCATCGTCAACAATATCACCATGATCATCATCACATCATGACCGCCACTATCATATTACTACGTCAATTTTTCATTAACTTCTTGCTACATATCCATTTCCATTCTATCTCCGCAATATATGTACAATTGCGACTATACAGTCTCCCTTTCTATCTCTCTTACTCTCTCCCTCCCCCTCTCTATCTCTCTCTCACTCTCTCTCACTCTCTCTCTCTCACACACACACACACACACACACACACACACACAAACACACATACACACATACACATACATTCCACATAGGGGCACATAATTCCAATCATGTCTAATTGCATCACCTTCCATTAACACATCTAAATCTAACCACCACGTCAATCATTTCCAATCACGATCTATCCATTGCATTCCTCGCAACCAACCAAACCAATCAGCCAGCCAGCCAGCCAGCCAGCCAGCCAGCCAGCCAGCTAGTCAGCCAGCCAGCC
>NW_026436243.1:3289-4148 GCF_001194135.2 Octopus bimaculoides
ATATATATATTACGTACTCACACGCACAAATTTAAATTTATATAGGTAGACATATATATTTTGAAATGCATGTATATCGAAGTATATGTATGTCTATATGTATGTATGTACGTATATTAAGCTCACCTCTATCTATCTATCTATCTATCTATATTTCTATATCTGTCTGTCTATCTTTGAATGCATACATACACACACACACACGCATACGCACACACACACGCACACACATGCATACATACACAAACACGTACGCACAAACACACACACAAATTAGAGAATAAAAGCAACACTTCTCAAACTATATACCTTAACAAGAGGGAGGATGCATAAGGGAAATATACGAGGTCTGATCAATAAGTATTCGGACTGTTGCCGTAGTAACGAAGCCAAAGTACGCAGTGTGAAGCTGCATTGTCCATAAACAGAGAAAGTTGTCATGACGATATCTACTCAGAGGCCTACGCAAAGTTGAAGAAAGTGTATGGAAAGGAGTGTATGAGCCGCACACATGTGTACGAGTGGTTCAGACGTTTCCAAGATGGCCGAAAAATCATCGATATTGACGAAAGTTCTGGGAGACCCGTGATCAGCAAAAATGGGAATAACTTCGAAGATGTGCGTGGAGAGTGAAGGGAAATCATTGACTCACCATCCGTGGGGTATCAGATGATGTGCAGATTAGTTACGGTTCAATTCATTCCAATCATCGCTGAAGATTTAGGTATGAGACGCATGTCTGCCAAGTTTTTGCCAAAATTGCTTTCAGCTGACCAAAAAGAAACCCGGGTTTCAGTTGCACAAGATCTTCTTGATTGTTTCTAGAGGAATGAAATCTTTTTGAAAATTTGCATAGGCC
>NW_026436244.1:0-273 GCF_001194135.2 Octopus bimaculoides
CTGCAAGACAACTGATGGAAGGAAGTAATCCTCTGACTAGTGTGACCAAGCCTTAACGCTTGCAACAGATTTGGCTCGGATAAATACACCCATTGACCCTCCTGCCTGAAACTCACACAACACAGGAGATGAACAACATTGCTTTTATGACTGTTGATGCTCATTTACAACTATCACAGGATATCAAGACATGGATGCATACCACCCCCATACACATACACGCATGTATATGTGTGTGTGTGTATACATGTATATATGTATATATATATATAT
>NW_026436245.1:0-349 GCF_001194135.2 Octopus bimaculoides
TACGTATATATATATATATATATATACACACACAGATAATATACATAGACACACAGGGATACTCACAAGGACAGGCACGTGCCCACATAAAGAAATAGAAAGACTGAGAGGCGAACATATATTCGTCGCATTTCTTTCTGCGTCTCGAATTCATATCTGTTGGACAGTGTGAACATCAAACCGATGATTTGTCTCTTTAATTGTATTGCCATTCAAACCGATTCTATCTCACTTTCGATCTGTCAATTTATCTATCCGTCTACCTGTTTGTCTATTTGTCTGCTTTATCTATTTGTCAGTCTATCTATCTATCTATCTATCTATCTACCTATATATATATATATATATA
>NW_026436247.1:0-362 GCF_001194135.2 Octopus bimaculoides
ACTAGTGCATTCCCTGACGCCACCTTTACCATCACCACCACCACCATTACGACGATTACTATTTCCCTGTTACTATCAATAGTAATATTACATTTTCTCTTTCTTAACCAACCCATCCGTGACTACCCCGACCTGTTACACATTATTCTTTTAAAAACCATACGGAAATGATATGAATGGAATGGTAGATGAACACCGTCACCCCTTACCTCCTCTACCACCACCTATCACTACCACCACCACTGCCTCATCCTTACCCCCAACTAACCCCACCCCCGCTGCCACATCACACACACACACACAGAACCTCCTTCACTACTTATGTAATTCACGTGATGTTGAATGAGCGATTCCATTCAGTG
>NW_026436248.1:0-674 GCF_001194135.2 Octopus bimaculoides
GAGAAAAGTTAGACCTAAGAAGAATCAGTTGTGGTGTGCAAGAGAGACGACTGAGCTGGTATGGACATGTGGCAAGAATGGATGAGGATAGGTGTGTGAAAAAGTGCCACACCCTAGCAGTTGAGCGAACCTGTGGAAGAGGTAGACCCAGGAAGACCTGGGACAAGGTGGTGAAGCACGACTTTCGAACTTTAGGCCTCACCGAGGCAATGACTAGTGACCAGGACCTTTGGAATTATGCAGTGCAGGTGAAGACCCAGCAAGCCAAGTGAGAGTATAATCTGTGACCTCTGCCAGATGTGTAGCCAGCTCACTTCATTGGACACTAAAAGTGAATTTAAAATCGAAATCGAACCAACTTCGACGACTGGCACCCATGCCAACCTCTCCTTCATTGGACACTAAATTCTGCTTGTGAAGACCTGTTGGGGCAAGTGAAATCGAAATTGTAATTGAACCATATTCGATGACTGGCACCTGTGCCAGTGGAGCACTAACAGTACTGTCTGAGCATGATCATTGCCAGAGCAGCTGTCTGGCTTCCGTGGCAGTGGCACGTAAATAGCACCATTTGAGCGTGATCGTTACCAGCATTGCCTTACTGGCATTTTTGCCAGTGGCACGTTAGAAAATCATTTGAGCAAGGTCGAGCGAGGTCGTTGCCAGTGCCGCTG
>NW_026436249.1:0-421 GCF_001194135.2 Octopus bimaculoides
TCATACAGTCTGCCTTTTACTCTGAGTGAGAGGCCCTTTATCGCCAGCAGCCATAAGAACTCTCTGAACTTTGCCCAGGCTATTCTAATTCTAGCAGCTACACTATCAGCGCACTCACTCCCACTACTAACTTGGTCACCCAGATAGCGGAAGCTATCAACTACGTCTAGTTTTTCTCCCTAGAATGACACAGAAGTTGTTTTCTGCATATTTACAGTGTTTATTGCACCTGAACATCTGCCGCATACAAAAACTAACTTCCTAGTTAACCTGCCTTTAATATTGCTGCACCTCTTATGTGTCCATAGCTTGCACTGGGTGCATCTTATAGAGTTTCTACCTACGACTTTTCTACAAATCGAGCAGTCCACCTACCTGAAGTGGTTTGTGTTTTCTCTACCTTTCTACTTATAAGGACTTT
>NW_026436250.1:0-295 GCF_001194135.2 Octopus bimaculoides
TATATACACAGGGTAAGCCAGAAGTCATGCACCATACCATTTGACATTTTATTTATATTACATTATTAATATTCATTTTGTCCATCATGTACAAGTATATGAGTATTCATCGTTATTTTATTTATTTGATGTAATTTTAGAAAAATTGAAGCAGGTCTTTGACAATTCCAGAGTGTTTTCAACTTATTTTGTGTGTGACTTTTGACCCACTCTGTACGTAAGTACATCGTGCATGCATACACACATACATACATACGATACATACATACATACATACATACACACACTTTTATAT
>NW_026436251.1:0-256 GCF_001194135.2 Octopus bimaculoides
ACTATGCTGGATCATAGACATAGCATGCCCAGCTGACAACAAGGTATGCATGGAAAACAGTTGTGGTCGATGAAAAAGGTAGCAGTAGTTCCAATAATTGTCGGAGCCCTGGGAACAATGAGCAAAAATCTCGAGAAGTACGTGGAACAAATAAGGGCTGCAATAAAGGTGGAGCCCGTGCAGAAAACAGCACATCTTCGAACCGTTCGAATACTCCGGAAGGTGCTCGAAAAATTAAGAGGTGTTACCTTAGTTC
>NW_026436252.1:0-278 GCF_001194135.2 Octopus bimaculoides
CATGCATACATACATACATACATACATGCATACATACATACATACATAACTATGGAACTGTAAAAAATTGTAAAACTTTCCAGAAGTTTAGTAATTAAGTGCATATGCGCGTGTCCAGACAAGCAACTATATGCTTGAGGATACATACATAAAACAACTGACTCCAAATACTGTACATAATCAGGCAAACATGCACAAATACCCTGGTGATATTGTTGAAATTTCAAAGAAGGAGCCTTGGATCTAGGTTAGAAACCGACTCTTTCTCTATTGACAAG
>NW_026436253.1:0-203 GCF_001194135.2 Octopus bimaculoides
GATGGTGGTGGTTATTAAAAAAAACTATGGACTGTGAATGAATATAGAAAGAATGACACAAAGTCATTTCTCTCTAGTGATGACAGTGAAAATTATATAATATATATATATAATACAGTGAAGAGACTGAACGGACAGACAGATAAACAATGACATCATCATTCAAGATAGCCAGGAATTAAAAAAAAAAAAAAGAGAGAACA
>NW_026436254.1:0-203 GCF_001194135.2 Octopus bimaculoides
CAACAGACTGTAAACGAGCAAGACAAATGAAAAAATACTAAATTAAAAAAACGATTGACCTACCTACCATGGTTTCACCTGTTAAAATTTACATAAGTAAGTATCTGCAGGATCGTCATGTAATTCACAAAACTCTACACGTGTTCGCTTACAGGTGGATGGCTTGTGTCTAGTTCTGTGTATTGCATCCCAAAATGGACAGA
>NW_026436255.1:0-938 GCF_001194135.2 Octopus bimaculoides
CATCATCATCATCATCATCATCATCACCACCACTACCACCACCATCATCACCACCACCATCACCATCATCACCATCATGGTGATCAGCATACGAGAAATCTAAGTTGTTATTGGTTTTGAAATTGTTTCTGAATTGCTGAAAATCATTTTCATACCAGTGAAGTCGTGAAAGAAGTGTGTTCCTATGTTTGATATATTGACTTTATAGAATGAATCATGTTTGTAAATATGCTGAGCCTTGTAATGTTATGTTTTGGAGATTGTATTTAAAGGATGGCTGGAATTTCTCGTATTTGTTTTGCTGTGCTGTTTTTGTTTTTTATCCTCACATCACTTCTAATTGAGAAGACATTTTTTTCCCCTGCTCTTTAGGATCTGATTTTATTTTCTCCTAAGGTGAACGTTCCAGTTTTGATAAAATTATTATTAAGGTGGTGTGCTGGTAGATTCATTAGCATGCTGGGTGAAAATGCTAATTTCAAATTCTGTCGGGGTCAACTTTGCCTATCATCCTTTTGCAGTAGATGTAATTTAATTAGCCCCCTCCTTCAAAATTTCAAGGCCTGTGCCTATAGTAGAAACGATTACTATTATTATGATTATTATTATTATTATTACGATGAGTGACTGTTGGAAGAATGGCCAGTATAAACGGACCAATTCTGAGAATACACCTGTAGAAAAAAAAGAAAAAAAAAAGGTAATGTAAAAGGAGAAAGGGCTCTATACCCCTTTCTTATTTTTTCTGACCAGGCTCCCGTGGTTTTATGGGTTTTTCCACGTGTAACCTTTCCTTTTTCGAAGCGCCTCCCCCTTTGCGTGTTCTATTTATTTATTTATCTATTTAAGAATGGATGAGGATAGCTGTGAATAAGTGCCACACCTTAACAGTTGAGGGAATCTGTGGAAGAGGTAGGCCCAGGAAGACCTGGGATGAG
>NW_026436256.1:0-543 GCF_001194135.2 Octopus bimaculoides
TACTTTATTACAAATTTTATATTAACTTCTAAAACGTAATCTTTGGACAGAAGATATGAACGCATACATCTATAATTACTTACACAAAAGCACACCTATGCATACAGTCACACGTATAAACATGCATATGGTCCCTCTGCACGTATACATACATCAAGCGACACGAACACGCATACGTAGTCACACATATACAAACATATAGAAACATACATATCTCTATATCTATGCACTTGTATGGATGCATATATATAAATCCATTTAATGAATTCAAATTAAAGAGAACGTGCAGAAAAATAAATCCCTAATGAGAAAAAGTTATGAACAATAATGTGAATATTTCGTGGTGAACGGGATACTTTATATTATTATCTGTACTACTTCCTCTATCTCTCTATAATAATCCATCCATCCGGCTATTAATCCAGCCATGTATGATACAGAAATAAGTACATATAAAGGTATATGTAATGTGTATACATGTGTTTCTTTTGTTTGTGTGTGTGTGTGTGTGTAGTATATTTATTTATATGTATATGTATATAT
>NW_026436258.1:0-247 GCF_001194135.2 Octopus bimaculoides
TATACGACGGGCTTGTTTCAGTTTCCGTCTACCAAATCCATTCACAAGGCGTTTCATAAAAAGCCTTTATTGTTTTGATTTCCAATGTGCATTTTCGCTTATTTTTCTTCTTACTTTCCCCTTACATTTCCACGTGTAGTTTCTATTTTGTTTTTGTAACATATTTCTATTATATATACAAGAATAAGTGCAAGCGGTAATATTTATAAAACATGTGACATATGAATAAAAATCTGTAAATGTACAA
>NW_026436259.1:0-617 GCF_001194135.2 Octopus bimaculoides
TATATATATATATATATTACACACATACATATAATATATATACATATATATTATATATAATACATACACATATATATATGATATATATTATATATTATATATATGTATATACATGCATTTATTTATATACGTATGCATTTATATATGTACGTATATATATATTCATACACACGCAAACACACACACACACACACACACACATTCATATAAGTAATTAAATAAATAAATAAATAAGCAACTTGAAAAGTTCTTGAAAATTCCAATACAATAAAGATGCCAATTTCATTGTAATCATAGGTGGAAGAATTCTTCAGAGCCACAGCAATGGTATTAAATGTAAAATACGCATTGACAGATTTTATGATAAATTTCAAATATAATCTATTGGCAGTGTATTGAATTAAGTTTGTTTGTTGGAGCAGTATCAAATGTCTGGACGAAACAGATGTTGCCACATTCAGGTGTATGATCGTGTTGGTGTTGGTGACTCCATAGGATTCATTGCATATAGTGTAAGCGTGGGTGCGCGCGTGCAGAGACTCATACATATATACACTCAGGCATACGTATTACATACATGCATACATACATACATACATACATACATACATACATAC
>NW_026436260.1:0-207 GCF_001194135.2 Octopus bimaculoides
TCATCAAGAGAGTGAAGACAGCAACACAATGGTTTGGATATGCAACCAAAAGGAATGGGAGGTTTCAAAGTGAAAGAAAGTACAGCAAGACACAGCTATGACTGTGGGAGAAATTTGCTTCCCAACCACATTGTTCTGGGTTCAGTCCCACTATGTGGGATCTTGGGCAAGTGTCTTCAACTATAGCCTCAAAACATTCAAAGCCTT
>NW_026436261.1:0-250 GCF_001194135.2 Octopus bimaculoides
GTATGTATGTATGTATGTATGTATGTATGTATGTATGTTTGCATTTGTGTATGCATGCGATGATGTACTTATCTATGTATAAATACGTATACACACCCACGCACACGTGTATATATACTAACACGTGCGTACATACATCATGTGCGTGTGTATATACATGTATACGCACACACACACATATATATATACACACAAAGAGACACTTCCTTATAAGCACACACACTCACATATATACACACATAAATCTATA
>NW_026436262.1:0-218 GCF_001194135.2 Octopus bimaculoides
ATATATATATATTTATATATGTATATTAATTTCATGTGCCACACACTTAAAATATATGGAGGCACATGGCTTAGTGGTTAGGTGTTGCACTCACTATTGCGAGATCGTAGTTTCAATTCCCAGTCCAGGCATTGCATTGTGTTCTTGAGCAAAACACTTCATTTCACATTGCTTTGTGATCATTCTGTCATCTGACATGTGGCACATGGTCTGCCTGC
>NW_026436263.1:0-257 GCF_001194135.2 Octopus bimaculoides
GTGTGATTTTGAATATGTGTGTGTGTGCGTGTGTCTGTACGTCTATACATTATGATTACATACATATGTAGAGGGGTATGGCTTTGTGGACTCGATACCAGAGCCAGGCAATGCATTGTGTTCTTGAGCAAAGCACTTCATCTCACTCGGTTCCACTGAACTCTCCTTGTACAAACGAGTATTCCTTCGACGGACCGGCCTCCTACCCAGGAATGAAATAAATCTGACTCAAAAACAAAATCGAGCCGTACATATTC
>NW_026436264.1:0-315 GCF_001194135.2 Octopus bimaculoides
CATTCATACATACCTACATATATGCTTTCATACATACATAGATACATACACATACATACGCACACATACATACATGCACACATGCATACATGCACACATACATACATACACACATGCATACATACACACAAATATGCACATACATAAATATGCATACATGCATACATGTATGCATGTTTATACATACATACATACATACATACGTACGTACACATACATACATACACACATGCATACATATACATACATAGATACATACATACACACACATGCATGCATACATAGACACATACATACACATACACACACATGCAC
>NW_026436265.1:0-4114 GCF_001194135.2 Octopus bimaculoides
TATATATATATACGTGTGTGTTAATATATATATATGTTAACATATGCATTCACACATATATACATGGTGGTATTTATATGAAGCATATACGCACAAATATAGTAGCATAGCTAGACACAACTGCATTCGGATTTATATACAGTCATATAGACAGACGGTTAGAGGGATTCATACATACGCACACATCATACCGAATTAAACATTTATTATCCTTCCGGTGGGAAGTTGTAATCTCTTCATACGATCTCTTATTTTTGGAATAGTATCCGAGGGAAATATAAAAGGCAAAAAAAAATAATAATAATAAGCAAAGAATCTAAAACAAAGCGAACTGTACAAAACAAAAAGGAGCGGATATTCTTTCACGTGCAGGTCCACGTACATACATGTATCAATATGCACAGATGAACAGATATATGTGTGAGTGTATATACGTACATATATACATATATGTATGCATATATATATGTATATATATATACATACCCCCCCCCCCATATATATATATATATATATATATATATATATATAACGTGCGATGTATAAATTGTCTCTATTGCATACCTTGAATTTCGCTCATGTGTTTTGTTTCTGATTTTTTTGGGGATTACATAGTATTGTAGGGCCGCTCCGGAACAGTTTTTGAGATATACAACACTATGACGTAAACCACTCGCCCCAATATTTGGAAATGACATGCAGGACCGCTTTGCATTCGCACCAGATGCTCTAATACGAAAATTTGAGCATGTTTGCTATCAATTGGAGGAGAGCGCAAGCTGAGGATACGTACCGATTGTGATACATATCAAATATCCTGTCATCATGGTGTTTGGAGTGATCACTAGTGATGGCATCTTCATGCTTCCATTCATCTTCCATCACTCAACACGGAGGCCTACTTCAGCACGGAGGCCTACCTCCGCATGGAGGCCTACTTGTATTTCAAATGGCCAGCCGTGTCACACTCTGTGTCACGCTGAATCTCTCCGAGAACTATGTTAAGGGTACACGTGTCTGTGGAGCTCTCTTCCACTTGCAAGTTAATTTCACGATCAACTGGAACCCTCGTACCCGGAACCGACGGAGTGCCACGATATTTGTGTGTGTATGCGTGCGTACGCGCGTGTATGTATGTTTACATATCTATATCTATCTCTCTCTATATATATATATCCATGAATATGCATCTTCATATCTATGTATATGTAGGTGTGTGTGTCTTTGTGTATGTGTGTATATGCGTGTATTTATATATACGTCTATTTTAACTGGAAAAACACCGTTTACCACGACGTGGGTTCCAGTGGATCCGATGAAAGGAACAGCCTTCTCGTTATATTAACGTGTGCAAGTGGCTGAGTATTCCAGAGACTCGTGCAGCATCACCTAACTGGTAGGGAGATTCAGCGTGACAAGGCTGGTCAGAATTGAGAAGGCTGGTCCTTTTGAAGTACAGCTTATACTGATATCATTTTTGGGCAGTTGAGTGGATTGGAACAACGTGAAATAAAGTGTTTGGTCAATATCTCAAACGTGCCGCTGGGATTCGAACTCACAAACTTACGACTGTGAGCCGAATAAACCTAACCACTCAATCACGCACCTGCATGCGCTTATGTATATATAGGTTATGAGAGGTAATGGTGTCAAGAAGACCCTTAGGTGTCAGGTAATGCGGAGTAAGTGGTATGGACAGACTATAGTTAAGCTCCAGGTTCCGGTATTATGCGAATGAAGAGTCCAACGTAGGTCAAATATTTGCGTATCCAATAAGACCGTGTACAAACTCTATGTTTGGAATGACCAATTTTACATGCTATTGGAACTTACACACAATGTACAGAAAACATATGTATCCATCCTGCTTAAATAATGGAACTGCAGATACAATATCCCTGCATAGCTTGCGTCTGTTTCCATTCCTCCGTTTCACTCTCTCTTTCATATCTTCTCTAGAGTAACTATTACTTAACCTCTTTCTCACACCGTCTCCGATGAAGAGATACATAAGATATTACAGAAACAGCTGTAAGACCTTCTCTTTATAAGTGTTCTGAAATCTCTTACAGCCTCGGAGTTTTATTTCATTCTGTTAATTATATATATATATATATATATATATATATAGACAAACTGAAAAAGAGTATAACCGAAACCTTTATCGTGTGCCATAGAGATGAGTAAATTTAAAATAAATTAGATGAAAAATTCAGAATAATTATAAGAAAAGTAAAATTCGACATAACACAGAAATACGTAATATATGTCTGGATATTGTATTCTCTCGTTTTATGTTAACTAATTATCCATGCCATTTGGCTAATTAATGTTATACTCTGTTATGCATTTTATGTTTGAGCTCATATTTATGAACCAGGCACTGCGGCATCGATCTGCGTGGTTAAATGTATTAATGTCGAACGTTCGATTTGATTGTCTCATACTGATGTTATTAACAAAATTTTTAGTGATTGTTGCTGGATGGTTATTATCAATATTAATATATTCGAATTAATGGGTTTATTTATCGTGCAATATTTTACAGTGCCTTAATTGAAAACTATATTTAAGTAATTAAGTATGGTTTCCATTGTTATACACGTTTATATTACTCTGATTCTATAGTGCAAACTGTATTTGTGAATAACCTAAGCGAGGTCTGAAATCATAATTGAGCCCGCAATTTAGAAATACTGAAGTGATGCTCGGCTTTATGGTATCGGAACAAACAATATACATAATGCATTGTCTTTTATTACAAAACTTATCTGCAACTTGAGTGCGTCCCTATTGCGATTTTCTATTCTCTGTTGCCAGACACAGCTGAATACAAAATGCTGTAGAGGCCTTTAAAAGACCATGTTGTTAGTCCACGCACAATTTAAGCAAAAGGCCGAAGATCTTAAACCCTGATTGCCAAGAGAAGGAGCAGTAGCATAGAAGTTAGTAAGACAGTTTTGAGAGATGGCATTATCAACATGTAGCTAATAGCCAAATTCATGACACAGAATATATTGAATATTTTACAATCAAAACTGTTTTTAATTTCTGCTCTTCTTTACATCACAAAATCAAATCTCACAACATACTTTGAAACAGGAAAGCTAAGTCCCATCTCACATCGAACTTGTATTAAGCTAATCAGCTTTAAATATATTACCGCAATATATCATAATCGAATTGAGAGTGATCTCTGATTTAGACTGTTGTATGTATTATTTCTCCAACGTTATTTTCTTTTAAAGAATTGTGATTCATTCTCATTTTTATCTTTCGAAATATTCTCACCTTTGAATACTATAGTTTCAGACTATAGTTTGAAATTACTTTCAAGCTATATTGAATATTGACTAAAAGAATTTGTCCGCCGCGAGAAAGAAACAATGGATGTAACTATATAATTTTTCAGGTATTATTTTATCAAGGAAATTTCCTACTTTACTTCTCTTCATTTCCGTCTTAGTATATTCATTTTCAAAGAATACACTCAGGAAATGAAGCCAAAATATTCAATAGCAAATTCAATCTGTTCACAAATTTAAATTTACGGAATGAATTCTTCATCAGCTCGGTATAGACCAAAATTGTTATGAAAGGAATCTTTACAAAACGGATGTTAAAATATGTATATATGTATATTTTAAATATAGACGTCTTAGCCACATCAGTCAATCAATGTTATGTATTTAAAAATATATTCCTAGACAGATATAGTTATATCTTCATATAATATATGTATAGACACAAGCGCGCACGCACACCATGTCGTTGTCCCGTCGCGTGAGGAACATTACCGTGCGCGCGATAATTCGTTTCAGCCGTGAAATGCTTTTCAAGATGAACCGTGTTGCCTAGAGCATCAAACAGCAAATGCGCGCTCACACACTTACACAGATACATATTATGCGTACATATATATGCATGGGTGCTTCTTTGTATGTATGTATGTATATATGTGGCTTCGTATATATGCATTTCGATGTATGTGTATGTAAGTTACCTTGTTAATTCTGTATGAAACACAGTCAATCATGAAACCCATTCCACAGCTGAAACGCGGACGAGACTGTTCCTCACGCATTGGGACAACTGTGAATATACATATATATAT
>NW_026436265.1:4385-6140 GCF_001194135.2 Octopus bimaculoides
TATATATATATATATATATATATATATATATATATATATGTATATACACATACAAAAATAACACGTACACATATGCATACTCTCGCACAAATTCATGATTGAGTATTAGCAATTTCGTTGAATATAAATTAACGTAGATAGTAATGAACATTTTTTTCCCTGCATATATGCTTGTGTGTCTCGGTTCGTGTGTCTATGCGCATGCTCGTACACATGTGTACATACGCGTGCATATGTGTAGTATTGGCGAAATATGTTGGAGCCTGTGAAATGATATAAATTGAACTAGATAGCTGCCTTACAATTTGCAATTTTGTGTCTTTCGTTTGAGGTCTAATATCTCACAAGGGAAATCTTTGCTTCTCATCTCTACGTGATTTATGAAAGAGGATTCTGTGCGGTATATCCTTTGTCTAACTAGGTCAGCCTTTACGTCAAACCAAGATATTAACTTGTGCCACTGAAAATTTCGGTTGATCATCTAATCATCAAAATCATGGTCATGTTGTAGTCGTTCATTATTGCTCTTGCCGGACTATCTGTGTTGTTTCTGCCTGCTGTTGATGAAGGTGATTGTGGAGGTTGAAGAAGATGTTACTGCCTGTATTACCGATGGTGAAAGCGAAGATGGTGATGATGGCGATGTAGAAGGAGAGAGGGGAAGGATGGCGATAATAATCAAAAAGTGGACGATGACGATGTGATGATGATGATGATGATGACGATGATGACGACATCGACTGCAACACGTCAACACTACAGCACCAGCAAGATACCGATGATGATGATGATGGTGAAGAGGAAGAGGATGGTGGTGTTGGATGTGAGACATGAAAAAAGGCTAACGACCGCTGTAATGATACTGCTATTGTTGATCTTTTAAAACGCACGTAATTTTATAATTGTCCCGTGGTTTACCTCGAAGTTCTTCTTTTGCAAAGTGGCTCTATTTTAGTAAACAAGTAGTACACAATTTATAACTTTTTGCTTCTTATATCATAAGCATTTCAATTTATTTGAGTCCTTACCAATCACTTATCGAATTAATTGTTGACGCAGGACACAATCGAAAATGGAAATGGTTGTGGAAGGTCTCTTGACGTGGAATACATCACCAATTCTGCTTCTATGGAATTTGACTGACC
The DNA here is from genome assembly GCF_001194135.2 of Octopus bimaculoides. NCBI lineage: Eukaryota > Metazoa > Mollusca > Cephalopoda > Octopoda > Octopodidae > Octopus > Octopus bimaculoides. The sequence goes on from NW_026436265.1 coordinate 5,531, forward strand.
ATCTACCCGCTTCAGGAAGTCTCACATTGGACTAGACAATAATAATATATAATACAATTTTGCGTGTGTTCGGTAGGCTTAGAATGTTGAGCCGACGGAATCCTTAATGTGTCGGATATCATGGTTAGCGGCTCCTTAGTTTCTGGGTTTAGATACAGTTGATATCACTCGGCGTTTCATCTTTTTGTTTTCAATAAAATTTGATACCACTAAAGTACTAGCTTTGATATAATCAACTTCCCAGACAAAAAAAAAAATGTTTTGCAGCAATCGTTCCTCATTTTTACCAAGTGGATTCAAATCCAGCCCCTGTTAATTTTGCATTTACTCTCCGCAGCGATGGAGAAACTGATACACCATTGAAGTACTATCGTTGATGGCAATAACTAACCCCGCCACACCAAAACTGTTAGTAGTATGCCTATAACGGAAACAATAATATTTATACGCTAAATCAAATCTTATCTTTGCTAATCGATATTCAGAACTGACATCTATCTATCTAGCTAGCTGTCTCATTGTCGTTAAGTATGTATGTATATGCATGCATACATACACACACACACATGTGTATATATATATATATATATATATATATATATATATATAT
>NW_026436265.1:6421-7993 GCF_001194135.2 Octopus bimaculoides
TATATATATATATATATATATATATATATATATATATATATATATCTACGTATGTCGGCAAACAAATTGAACGTGTTGTATATCTGGGACAAGAACATAGAGACACCACATACTTATTCAATTGACTATATATGTGCCATGAGACAGCTTGATCAGAGGTGATTATCGGTTAATAACCATCGAGACATCAAGGCAATTATATCAATTCTCATTACTAAAAATATCATCAAAGATTTCATTTAATGTAAACATTAAAAGAAACGTCAAAGTTAGTGGTATTGAATTGACTGATGTACCAAATAAAAAAACAAAATCTGAAACAAACAACTCTGTCTGTACATCAAGCAACAACACTGACTGAAGTACCCTCATCAAATCCTAAAAGCACCATAAGAGGCAATTCTGCACCACAAGAGGCCGCGGTTCACTCAAGCTGCCTTGTTAAGCAAGCAGACGTTCTCGATTCCCATTACTAAGTGAGCTATGCAATGTTCTTCTTAGTACCTAGTACATACAAGAGGAAAATGCCGTGGTAGTTACGGATGGAATGCGTTTTATCACATAACTTTGCGATGAAATCAATCCACGGACTAAAACTACCAAACAGTCAACAACAAACAAGATGATGTGCAAATATGTGGAGAATAACTTGGTAAACAAGTTACCACTATAAGCTGTCAAATGTATGTAAGATGAAATAAATCCGTCTAAAAAAGAACTGGAAGCTTTGAATATTATACTTTAAACCATCGCTTCCCTACCTGGGTCCACATGACCCTTAGGGTCTACATAAGAATTCGGTGATGCGTCTGCAATACACAAAATATGTTAATTGTTTTCACATAACATTCTTAATAATATTTGATTAACAAAATGGAATAAGGTTTCTTCATAATAAAGTCGAATGTTTAGGAGGGTCCACTCAAGTAATAATAGAAATCAAATTGATCCATGAATGACAAAAACAAAAAAAATGATTGACCTAAAGTAATTTTTGAAATAAGGTGTGGCTGGTCATTATCATATAACATTAAAATATATATATATCAGTTTATCGAGAGCCAGCCTGGAACTATACAACAACAGTAATGATAATAATAATAATAATAATAATATTAAACTAAGCCACTGACATAGGTAGATCTATAAGCCTCACCTCCATACATTTCCTCAAAATATAACACAATTTCCGATTGAATCCCTTTATATATATTTTCTAATCTACACTGAACTCTCGCATCCAGTATATAGAAAGTGCGCTAACGACGAACGTGTTTTTCGTTTTCTTTTTAAAGTGTTATAAAAGGAAAAACATATCAGTCAAATTATAGGCACGTAAATATATACACACACCTATCCACAAACACATACGCATATGCTCACATATACGTAAGCATAAACGTAAGCACACATGCGCATACACACGTTTAATATATGACGTAGTACTTATTACCACATGCAAACATAATCTCTCACACATATACGCACGTATATATATATATATACACACATACATATATTCAAACATGCATATATACAAATATACAAACATACGTACATACATAGATTCAT
>NW_026436265.1:9370-11229 GCF_001194135.2 Octopus bimaculoides
ATATATATATATATATAAAGAAAATAATAAGGCATAGAAGAAAATGCTGAGATTTAAGGAAGGAAAGAAAGAATACAGTAACGTATAAAGCGTTAGATAATTTCAATTGAAAATTTATCAGATGCCCAGAAGAGACAAGCACACTTTAAAAAAGTTTTAATACAATAGAATTCGTAATGAATGAGTCGGTTTTTGGAACGGCTGGTGTATGTATGTGTGTGTGTGGATGTAAGGATGTGCTAGTGTGTGTGTGTATGTTCGCACACGCGTGCATGTGTGTGTGTGTGTGAGTGAGTGTGTGTAAGTGTGCGCCCGCTTGTCAGTGTTTGAGAAATGAAATCTGTCGTATTTTTAATTTGCTGTTGTCGAGACACACTTATTCAGCTTGAGTCATTCTGATACATATGCGCAAAATGTCGAAAAGTATCACAAAGTAATGCTTGTATATATATATATAAATTGTCATGTTCCGTTATTTTCCCAACAAATCCTAACACTTTCCTGTGACCTGTAGATTCTTCCAAGATTCATTTTTACTTGCAATAGTCTGTTCTATTGGTCAAACGATCGCATCTCCAGCTGCTTCAGATGCCAAGATAACCAAAATAGTCATGTAGTATTAGTACGGTTTTGTTAAATAATGATGAAAATATCTTTTCGTTTTCTGAAAAACGCAACGTTGTAGATTTACGAGAATTTTGCATAATAGCAATGATATATATATTTTGGTACTTAAATTCTATCTTCAATCTATGTAAAACAACGAACTGACATCATAGTTTGCGCCTCGACAAAAGGACAACCAGCAGTTCTCCCGCTGTCTACTTCGCCATTCATCTCTTCGAGCTCGTTAGAACAGAATACCAGTCTAGTACTGTGGTCGATGTCATTGCGTAGCCTCTCCCTCTAAAAACGGTGCTTGCCAAGTTGAAGAAGAGTAAGAGTATATACTTTTATTTGTGTCAATCACTTGAAAGCGGCTATGCTGGAGCACTGACTTTGGTCGTACAAATCGACCCCATATTTGTAAGCCTCGTATTTATCCTATTGGTCTTTTACGCCGAACCGCGATGTTATGGGGATGTAAAAACACAAACAAGCGATGGTGGGAGGACAAACACAGACACACAAAAATACACACACACACACACACACACACACACACACACACACACACACACACACACACACACACACACACACACACACACACACACACACACACATATATATATATATGTCTGTGTGTGTATGTATTTCTTTCAGTTTTCGCCTAGCAAATCCGGTCACAAGTTTTTGGGCGGCCTGAGTCTATAGTAGAATACACTTGTCCAAGTTGCCACGCAGTGGGACTGAACTCGGAACCAAAGGTTGGTAAGAAAGCTACTTTTACTACACACCCGTGCCAGCGTCTCACAGCCATGCCTGCATATACGGTATGTATAATGTCATATATATATATATATATATATATATATATATATTGGTTACACACAAGTATATACTCATAAAAATGAGCACCTATCAGTATGCATTTATACACAGAGGAAGAAAGATAAATCTAATGGAACAAGAATTTCTCTGGCACCACTCTTGTTCGTCAGTAAAATCGATGGAATGTAAAGATAATCGTAACATATCTCAGAAATGTATCCTACGTTTGCCTTTAAAAATCAGCAACATAATCTAGATTAATCCGTATGATATGACTGGTGGTATTTTATGAAGAAAAACCTCGCTAGATTTATGGTACACGATGTTATGGAGGTCAATGTTGAATTTGATGTATTTGTTAAATGCATAAATTAAGAGAAAGAAGTACAGATCAACAAATATATATATATATATATATATATATA
>NW_026436265.1:13018-15815 GCF_001194135.2 Octopus bimaculoides
ATACATACATACATATATATATATACATACATACATATATATATATATACATACATACATATATATATACATACATACATACATATATATATATACATACATACATATATATATATATACATACATACATATATATATATACATACATATATATATATACATACATATATATATATACATACATACATATATATATATGTGTGTGTGTGTGTGTGCGTTAGTACGTGCATGTATATCTATGTAAATATATAAATACACACACGTACGCACATTTATATGCATATAAATATTTGCACAGATATTTACTGCTATATAGATAGTTTTTTATATATATATATGTGTTTATGAGCGTGTGCGTGTGTTTGTTTCTGTGTCTCCGTTTGTGTGTGTGTGTGTGTGTGTGTGTGTGCATATGTGTAAGGCCTACACACACACTAAACTGTTTGTTTGTCACAATACTCTGCAAAGTACTTTCACAGCAGCAACTTTTTTGTTTTTTTAAATAGTCGTATACTTACAAATGATGTTTCTAAAACTGATATATATGTTGTAACATCTATTAAATGATCGTTTGAACTGATGACGCTAGTGCGAAATTCTTTAGCATTCTTCCCTTTGTTGTGGCCCTCAGCACTCGTACTTGTAATGTTGTGCTGTTTCAACAAATCTAATGATAAACGTTTTTTATGGCGCAACTTAAAAAGAAAAAAAAAAAAATCAGAAACGTATTCAAAGTGAAATTATGCAGGCAACGAAATCGGATCGGAGTTTATAATTATCCAGCAAACTATTGGAATATCAGTAATGCTACTAACGGAATACGGTTCATCTCTCCGCGCATCGTCTTGAAAAATCTTGAAAGGAAATGTAAATAAGAATAATAAGAATAATGATAATAATGGTAATAAACACCAGACGTAAAGACCTCGTAGTCTCAAAAAGCACAATTCAAAGTTACGATGCTAATCTATGCTACACTCACATATGTAATAGTTGACACATTTAGGATATTATTACAAGTTACAAATCTTAAAATTAATGTTGTAGAAAAATAGTTACACATTCATCGAATTGCTAATATGTAAACATGTAAACATGCACGTAGAGTAATTATCCTTCTTTGACTACTGTAATGTATGCACAACCAGCACAGAATATACTTCAGAATTTGAAACGTTGTGTATCTTATGTGATGTATGCAGCAGAAACCAAAGTAAAGACACACCCACTATCTTGATAGGAAAAGCATCCCGATGTTTACGTGAAATGATTGCAGCGCACGGGTGAGAATGCAATGAAAAGAAATAAACATCTGCAATCTATCAATTTGCCATAGAGAAAGCACAGGGACTCGATGCAAGATGTTGAAATAAAAATTCATTCCAGACATTCAAAAGACCAAACATTCCGACAGATAAAAAGAAGTTGTACGAATTCAGGAAGCAGACTCCACGCACCCATATAATATAAACAATGAGTGGTTTCTGCTCCCATACCGTAACACACCGCCAGAATAATATTAGAGAAAGTATAAAATAATTAGCAAAACAAATGAGGTCAAAAAGACACACACACACACACGCAAAGACGCATGCATGCACGCACTCGCGCGCGCAAAATATACACGTGCGAATTTTGTTGGCAAAAATAACATGAAACAGAATAAACATTGCATACCTCAGTACATATGTTTACTTAGATATGCAACAACAGTAATATCAGGAAAAACAACAAAAAAAATAAAAAGACAAGTATTTACTACTATACACCAACAGAAAGGCTTCAGGCTGATGTAGCACAGTGTTTAGGTGGGATTTAGGCAAATAAAACTGATTTCAAAGTGAAGAGAATGATAGACAGCCAACAGAGTTTGTGTGTGTGTGTGCGTGTGTGTGTATGGGTGTGTGTGTAGACTGCATTAGCTAAGAATCTGCTGCAATACAATAATATCGGACGGCGGTGAGATGACAAAAACGTTAGCATACCGGGCGAAATTCTCGGCGGCATTTCGTCTGTCTTTATGTTCTGAGCTCAAATTCCGCCGAGGTCGACTTTGCCTTTCATCCTTTCGGGGGTCGATAAATTAAGTACCAGTTACGTATTGGGGTCGATTTAATCATATGACCCTCTCCCCAAAAAATTTGGAGGCTTATGCCTAGATTAGAAAATATATAATTTTTCTCAGAGAAATGTTGGCAAGACAAATTTTGTATATGCGCAAACACAAACACACACATATATATATTCACACATTTATATGTATATTATATAACAAAAAGAACATGGGATAACATGGGAATAAATAATTATCTAATGAACTCTCATTTGCACACAGTGGTTTCTGCTGCAAGATTCAGTAAACTTATTATAGAGAGCCTGTATAATACTATAGTTTTAGCGGAGGCAGAAATACGATGTGCAAATATGCATGCTATACATGTATATGAGAATATATAATGCATACATATAGGTAGATTTATATATACATATTGGATATCTTGTCATTCAGGAGCAAAGCCATTGCTAGAAAGAATCATTGTAATGAGTCATTGATATATTCAATGTGTCGTATATTTTAATACATAATCAAGTTTTGCTGACAGGTAGAAGGAACCGGTGTCATAGTATGAAATCTTTTCACATGCTTTTTGAATATTAGAGCTAAACGGTACTCCTTTCTACAGGTTGCACATGTTCTATTGTCAACAATGTCTGGGGGTCGATTCCCGTGATATCTTTGATGGCTGACCAGGCCTGCATGACTTAAGCATGCCCCTCCTACAAATCACACAAGTAA
>NW_026436266.1:0-269 GCF_001194135.2 Octopus bimaculoides
TCTCTCTCTCTCTCTCTCTCTCTCTCTCTCTCTCTCATACACACACATTTATGTATGTATAATTTAAGGTAAACAGTTACGAGCTACTAATAGTTTCATGCATTGCTGCTAGTTATTTATATATGTATGTATATAGCTATATGTATATACATGTATGCATGCATGCATGAATGTATATATGTGCATGTATGTATGTATCAATTTATGTGGCAGGCATGCATATATGTATATAAGTATGTATGTATGTATGTATGTATGTATGTATGTAT
>NW_026436267.1:0-339 GCF_001194135.2 Octopus bimaculoides
AAGGAAAACAAAGAAGAGAAAGAAGAAGGAAGATAATTCAAAACACGGTAACACACAATTCCGGCCAACCGGTACTCCTGGCCAAAAGATACTACAAAGGTACTCCAAAAGGGATCAGGGACACACCAGTAGGCATACAGCTTCAAAAAAAATCCATCACAAATTGTTAAAAATTCAAAAAATTTTTTCACAAATTTCAATTCTGTCAGACTCTTTTGCCGAATCGTTAAGTTATGGGACGTAAACAACCAGCATGGGTTGTTAAACGGTGGGTGACAAACACAGACACAGATGCATATATATGTATGGGTGTGTGTGTGTGTTTTATACATATATATA
>NW_026436268.1:0-405 GCF_001194135.2 Octopus bimaculoides
TGTGTGGGGGGGGTTCTAAGTATATGTATACTTTACTGAAATGAACAATAAATAATTCGCTTCTATTCAGCATGCTCAGCGGTCGTCCATTATATCGGATTCGCCTTTTCAAGAAAACATTTAGACCTTGCATTCGTGAACCGGTCCCATCATTTCGTAATAACAATAGCTAATTAGACGGATAAATAAGAGTAATTGAAACGCGCTTCTTAGATTAGGCGCTAATGAAACGCATTTACGCATATGGCCAGATGCCTGCCCGCCTGCGTTTTGCCGATATTGCACATATCCCGTTCACGTGAGGTTGTGGTCGTCTGTGTTTGTTAATGTGCTCACCTGGCCGACGGCATGTCCAAACACTGTGTGTGTGTATATATATATATATATATATATATATATATATAT
>NW_026436269.1:0-453 GCF_001194135.2 Octopus bimaculoides
TTAACGAAAGATCGTACGTACGGACGAACATATGTACGTAGGCAGGAAATAACGTAAGAACGGACGTACGAACGACTGTACGTACGAAGGATCATACGTACGAATGAACGAACGTACGAACAAACGAACAAACGAACGTAGAGAATGAACGAACGTACGTATGAACGAAAGAACGAACGTACGTAATTAAGTAAGAACGAACGTACGTATGTAGGCAGGAAATAACGTAAGAACGTACGTACGAACGATCGTACGTACAAAGGATCGTATGTACGTATTACGTAGGCAGAAAATAAAAAAAGAACGTACGTACTTACGTTCGAACGAACGTAAGATCGAACGAACGTAGAGAACGAACGTACGAACGAAGGAGCTTACGTATGAACGAACGAACGAACGCACCTACGTAGGCAGGAAATAACGTAAGAACGGACGTACGAGCGATCGTATGAA
>NW_026436270.1:0-392 GCF_001194135.2 Octopus bimaculoides
AGTATTAGCAGACGCTTAGGGAAGGGGAGAAAGGTGGTTTTACGTTTCGAACAAAACCCTTCTTCAGAAGCAGGAGACAGAGGAAAGTCCAAGACAAAAAGAAGACGGAGGAAAAAATCGCCAACGATTCACATGTAACCACACATACACAGACACAAACACACAAACACGCACGCACACACACGCTCACACACACACATTTGTATGTACTTACGCGCGCACATGGATGCAAACAGAAATTTCTGGCGGCGCGTGCTTTTCTTGAGCAAGACACTCTATTTCACGTTGCTGCAGTGCGCTTTGTTGGTAAAAATGAGTTGTACCTGTAATAAATAAAAACCTACCACCACCACCACAACAACAACAACAACAACAGCAACAACAACAACAAC
>NW_026436271.1:0-506 GCF_001194135.2 Octopus bimaculoides
ATCATCATCATCATCATCATCATCATCATCATAATCGCCATCGTCATTATCATCATCATCATCACCGTCATCGTCGACGTTGCCGGCGTCCACTTCCTCCCCTCCGTCCCCTCACCAGTCCCTCTCTCTCTCCCCTTCTTCACCTCCTCCTCGCTTCCACTCTCCCTCCATCCTCCTCCTACATCTCACTTCAACGTTCTTTAATTAACGCCAGTATCGATTGACCAACTCTCTAAAATAGCCACCCTGTACATAATTGCCTTAAATGTGTCTGACGCACTATTTTATCTGTGTGACCAAATATTTTCAGACCTATCCAACCCTTCGCTCTTAATCAAGTCTTTCCTTTGTTGTTCGCATTATTGTTGTTGCTATTCGAATTTTCCCAAGTGTGGCTTCCTCTATCAATGTCACTTAACTAATTTCTAATATGTTTTAATGCTTGGCAATATTAACAAAGAAAACTATTACTAAATATGTTAGGAAAGAAAGAAAGGAAAAAAAAA
>NW_026436272.1:0-441 GCF_001194135.2 Octopus bimaculoides
GTGGTTAGATAGATAGATGTATGTTGTCATAAATCAATAATCATTTCTACCATTAGGCCGTATATTTTGGAGATGGTATATATTTGATTATATCAACTCCAGTACCAGCTTGATAAAGTGATACATCATTTTCTATTGTATTACATGCAATATATCATTCATGTGTTGTAGCACTGTGTTAAATGTGATACTCCACTGCAGCACAAGCAATACACTAATACATTGCATCCAATGTACCATTGTATTAGATGCAACATACCAGAGCATTACATGCAATAAACCAATGCATTAGATGTGATAAACAGTGCATCAGATGTAATAATTAATATATATATATGCAATACACTACTGCATTACATGCAATAAACTAATGCATTAGATGTGATAAAAAGTGCATCAGATGTGATAACCAATGTATTAGATGCAATAAAATAATGCACT
>NW_026436273.1:0-374 GCF_001194135.2 Octopus bimaculoides
CGAAAGATCGACTTTGATAAGGGAATAAACTGAGACCTGAGACGGTGGCACCACCGCCAAAAAGACAACACCACGACCACCACCACTGATAACTTGCACCACCACTACCACCACCACCATTCTGTGAAATGCCAACACTTTAGCGCTTTCCTGTACTTAAAACAACTCACAATCAGAGCTTTATATTCTCGGATGATGTGTGTGTGTGTGTGTGTGTGTGTGCATAGATGTGTGTAGCTTTATGTCTAATTGTGTATGTGTGTGTATATATATATATATATGTACAGATATATACGCAAATACATAGTTGTATACATAACTTGTCCTTACATATCATCATCATCATCATCATCATCGTTTAACGTCCGCTTTCC
>NW_026436274.1:0-635 GCF_001194135.2 Octopus bimaculoides
GTGGGACTGAACTCAGAACCATTTGGTTGGGAAGCACTACAGTTGATTAATTAATATACCCCACTTGTGAACTGGTACAAGTCCTGCCATGTGTTTTCTGATTTAGGCACAATACCAGCAATTTTGAAGATTGGGCGTTAGTCGATAGCACTGAAATTAGTACATATAGCCTCGTTTATCGCTGATTCAATTATCACTGATTCGGGATTACACGGTACGCTCAACTGCGAACCGTCTCATGCTCATCACGAATTGATCTGTAATATTACGGGTTAGCGATCAGGCAAAGATTCTTCTTGTATCATAAAAACGTACTCCAGCGACTACCTACAACGCTTGGCTGCCTAGAATATACTGAATATCGTTTGTGGTTTTTACCGAACCATTAAGTTACTGGGACGCAAACAAATCAACACCGGTTATCAAGTGGTGGTGGTGGAGGGGACAAACATTATGATGCACACGCATTCTCGAACAAAAGTGTTTGATCACGCAAAAAAAAAAACAAAAAAGAAACAAACAAAAAAAACCATTTACTTCCTTTGAATTGAGAGTAAAAGTTAACATTTAGAATTCCTATTTTTGTGACGAATCTTAAATTTACAGAAAAACAAAAGACGAAGACAGGTGTATTG
>NW_026436274.1:2597-5221 GCF_001194135.2 Octopus bimaculoides
AACGGGGGAGAGGAAGACAGCGGCATTAATGCCGTCTTCTGGGCAGGGAGGAAGCTCTGTGGGGGGAATGGTAGTGGTGGTGCGGTGGTAGTATGGTAAGGGTGGTGGTAGCGATGTGGTGGTGATGGTAATGGTGGTGGTGGTGGTAGTGGTAAAATTGGTGGTGGGGATTGTAGTAGTGGTGTGTGGTGGTGGTGGTATTCGTGATGGAAGTAGGGGTGGTTGTGGTTGTGGTGGTGATGATAGTGGTGGTGGTGTGGTAGTGGTGGTAATGATGGTAGTAGTGGTGGTGGTATTAGTGGTAGTGATAGTGATGGTGGTAGTGGTAGTGGTAGTAGTAAGGGTGGTAGTGATTATAGTGGTGGTGGTGTGGTGGTGTAGTCGTGGTGGTGGTATTGCTGTGATGTTGGTGGTGGCGATGGTTGTAGTGATAGTGGTGGTAGTAGTGGTGGTGGTGATAATTGTAGCTGTGTGATGTAGCACAGTACGTAGTACCACCTCCTCACTCCCTCCTGTCGTCCCTTACCTACACACGCTACCCACCTCCCCACCGTCACTCCACTCCACCAACCTAAATCTACCCTACATACCCTTATAAGAACGTCAGTATTCTATCTACCCCTTGCCACCTACCCTGATATCTGCCTTTAGGTCACCTTCTTTCATGTTATATTTTCTCTCCAATTTCTTGTCGCTGGCCTCTAATTTAATTAAATCAAGGTGTGTAATTGGAGTTTAAACGTCATTGTGTTAAATGGCACCTTGTGCGTGTGTGTGTGTGTGTGTGTGAGGGAGAGAGAGAAAGAGAGAGAGAGAGAGAGAGAGAGAGAGAGAGAGAGAGAGAGAGAGAGAGAGAGAGAGAGAGAGAGAGAGAGAGAGAGAGAGAGTGGTAAATTGGTGTTGTCACACTAAGAATAAAAAATGTGTACAATAGAGAATGACAGCGATGTATTTAGGCTGGTGGATACATTCAGGAAGATTTAAAGATGAGCAACACTCTCGTATACATGCATAGAGACGCGCACACACGCGCACGCGCGCGTGCTCAGGTGGGACAGCTTGCTTACGGACCACATGGTTCCAGGTACAGTCCCACTGCGTGGCACCTTGGACAAGTGTCTTCTACTATAGCCTCGGGCCGACCAAAGCCTTGTGAGTGGATTTGATAGACGGAAACTGAAAGAAGCCCATCGTATATATATATATATATATATATATATGTGTGTGTGTGTGTGTGTGTGTGTGTGTGTGTATGTTTGTGTGTCTGTATCTGTCCCCCCAACAACAGCGCTTGACAACCGATGGTGATGTGTTTACTTCCCCGTAACTTAGCGGTTCGGCAAACGCGACTGATAGAATAAATACTAGGCTTACAAAGAATAAGTCCTGGGGTCGATTTGCTCGACTAAAGGCGCTGCTCCAGCATGGCCACAGTCAAATGACTGAAACAAGTAAAAAAGTATATATAAATATTTTAATAATTATATACATAATTATAACCAGGGATTGGTTATAAGCCTCTCCATGCTCTAGTGAAATATACGCCAAAAGACGCTATTACCACCTTAAAAACTGGCCTGTTGTCGGGCAAAAGAAAGATAATGAATTAAACTTTTGGTTAACTGTGTACAAGATCCGTGTACAAGATCCATAGTATAAATTTACGAGTATCCGCACATACGCATACGGGCGGCGTCATCGTACAGCAAATATATGGACACACTCGTAGACATATACAGTAAAATAGAATTCACTTCTCTATATACATATATATACGTATATACATATATATATATGTATATACATGGCTTAGTGGTTAGGATATTCGGTTTATGATCGCAATGTCGTGAGTTCAATTCCCAGCAACGCGTTGTGTTCTTGAATAAAACATTTTATTTTTCACGTTGCTCCAGTCCACTAAGGTGTCAGAAATGTGTAGTACCTGTACTTCAAAGAGGCCGGCCTTGTCACACCATCACACTGAATCTCCCTGAGATCTACGTTACGGCTACGTCTGTGGAGTGCTCAGCCACTTGCACGTTAATTTCACGAGCACGCTGTTCCGTTGATCGGATCAAGTAGAACACTCGTCGTCGTAACCGACGGAGGACCAGTTTTTTTTATACATACACATACACATATGCATATCCACAGGCACAAACGTGCGTGAGCACACAAAGAAGCACGATCATAGACGTCTACATATTTGCATACTTGCAAGTATGCATATTTACATGCATATACATATGCAAATGAATGTATGCAAATGAATGTATGCAAATGAATGTATGCATACATTTATTCATACATTCATGCATTTATGCATACATATACACACATAACTATATACATATACAAATACTTATATGTGTGTGTGATGTGTGTATGTGTATATATATATATATTGTAACCTCGTGGGCATCGGTACCATTTTCCTCTTTCTCCGTTCTCCCATTCTCCGAACTTTCCATCTTTCCGACGAAGGGCTACGCCCGAAACGTCATGCACTCCCTCTTTCCTTTCCTGAGCGTCCAATTACACTATCCGTATCACGTCCTCACTTTGTTGCTTTTTGTTATTGTTTTTTTGAACCTATATATATATATATATATATATATATATAT
>NW_026436274.1:5424-6960 GCF_001194135.2 Octopus bimaculoides
ATAGGCATGAATACACACGTATATGTATATATATACATTTATATATACACATACTTATCTATATACCTCTATATATATACCGTCATACATGTATTCATACATACATGAATATATACGTGCATAATACATACATACATGAATGCATGCATACATACATATATACATGCACACATACATACACACATACATACATACATACACACTCATACATACATGCACGCATGCATGCGTGCATACATACGTACATACATAATTCGTAAACTACAAATCCAATCCATCACTGGAACTGTAAAGATCCGTAAAACTTTCCAGAAGTTTATCATTTAAATATATATGAGTATGTCTAGATATGCAACTATAGGCATGAGAATACATACATAAAGAAATACATACATACATGTTGTTAATTCTTTCTCTAGCCATGCCTGGCCCATAAGGGCCGGTTTACCAGTTTCATTGGCGTATAGGTTCTCCACCTGGACAGAACGCTGGTCTGTTGCAACATACATACATACAAACAAAAATACTCTGTTGTTGATGTTGAAATTCCAATGAAGGAACCTTGGATCTAGGTTAGAAACCGGTTCTTTCTCTATTGGCAAAGAATCTTGAAATAAAACCGAATAATGACATACATACACACACATACATACATACATACATACATACATACACACACATACATACATACACACACATACATACATACAGACATGCATACATGCATACATACATACATACATACATACATACATACATACATACATACATACACACACACACCTACATGTATGCCTTGGCCGAAAGAGGAATGGCGAATTAGAATTTTTGTTCAAAAATAAACATCCGACAACAAATAAAAAGAAGCAGGAGTACAAACATATTCAGACATACTCTCTTCCCCCTCTCCCCCTCTCTCTCACATACACACAGAAACACGCAGAAACGCACGTACACAGAAGCATAGACATACAAAACACATACACACGCATACAAAGACATACGCATGCACACATGGAAATGCACATATGCACACACATGCAAAGACATGCTCATGCACATACACATACATCCATAAAGACACGTACGCGCACGCACACCTACAAACCCTCACATACGCACATACACATACACACATACACATACACGCACAGAAAGACAAACATACATTCACAGAGATACACACGCACTCACATACACACACTCACATACACACAGGCATCTACACACAGGCATCTACACACATACAAAGAATCATATACAGACACACACACACACACACACAGGCATCTACACATACACACATACAAAGAAACATATACACAGATACACACACACACACACACACACACAAACCTAAACACCCTCCACACCCAGCCCATCTTCTACGACGTACACAGAATGGCGAATTAGTTGTCAGGTGTAATCGGCAAATATTTTTTAAACTCCAGCTTTTGATTTTTCTAAAGATTGTGGAACCTTTACTTGAGTCTTCCCTCAAACATGCCTAATTATTTGTAACTATTTTAGGTGCTA
>NW_026436274.1:11279-12036 GCF_001194135.2 Octopus bimaculoides
TATATATATATATATATATATATATATATATATATATATATATCGCTCAGTCCAGGAATCGAACCCATAATCTTACGATCATACAGTAAATGAGTGAGTGCTGGTCAAGAAGTGGTGCCGCTGTGTCTCTCACTTAAGCTGTCACATTACAGATATGCCACGTGGTCAAGGCCGAGAGACCGACATGGTGTACTTTGGTCGATTCGTTCGATTAAAATCATTGAAGGCGATGCTCCAGCATGGCCACATTTTAATGACTGAATAAAGTGAAATATAAAAGTTGTCTACACATGACAGGCTTCCATGCAGCCTCCGGCTACCAAGTTCACTCACAAGGAATTGGTTGGTCTGCAGCAACAATAGAAGAGACGTGCTTAAGGTGCCGTGCAATGGAACTGAACGCGAAACCTTGTGGTTGCAAAGCGAGCTTCTTAATGACATGGCCATGCCAGAACCTGTAAGCAGTGGGGATAGATAGGTAAATAACTAAATAAGTATATAAATAAAAGAAAACAGACTGAGAGTGTAGGGTCCCTGGTTCTTTCTAGGGTTTCGGCACCCTGAGGTTGGTATCGATTTTCAAGGTAGTGCCCCAGCATGGCCGCAGTCAGTTGACTAAAGCAAGTAAAAGAGAGGGTAAAAGAGATGAGATGGTCATGTCTGGCTTGGGGACAAAAGAACAACAGCAAAGAGGTGTTTATATATATATATATATATATATACATACATGCAAACATATATGTGTGTCTCTCCCCCC
>NW_026436274.1:13444-14105 GCF_001194135.2 Octopus bimaculoides
GGTTAAGGTCAAACAACTGACAAGCAAATATTGAGTAGAATATTTGCTGTAGCCCATCTTTTATACCAAGACAAAACAACGTACATGATAACACTTCCAATCAATTAAGATCAGAAGCCATGAGAGCCACTGCCTGGTACTGAATCAGGGCATTTATTATTATTATTATTATTATTATTATTATTATTATTATTATTACAGTCTGTGACCTCTTCAACGACTTCCTGTCCCTCGTGTCTCCGCTTTTCTTGTCTCTTCCATTTTGTCTTGCTGCTTAATAGTCTTCACCCTGTACACAGGCAGCCATAGGGTACAGTTTATTTTCCACAGTCCTGGGGCAGATGGGGTTGTCAGCTGTGTTTGTTGCTGGTTTATGGATGAACCCTAATAGCTATTAAGTTTGTGGTCCTTGTTGCATCAGACCAATACCAAATCTGAAGGGCAAGAGAGTAAGGGATTATCTCTGCACACACCATATCCGCAACGATAATATTCATCGTGTGCAGGTTGTTAAGCAAACCAAGACACCCGCACCGACCTCATCAGACTTTCTTTGTAAATCCTGTGGCGAAAAGGAAAGAAGCGACAGGGACAGGCGAAGGATGCTGCCTCTGGAAGTCTTCCGCTTTGATTTTGAACACTGTTAGCCATGAGGCGATGG